>NW_027017332.1:0-136648 GCF_036013445.1 Caloenas nicobarica
GCCCTGTCGGGCTCTGTCGGGCTCTGTCGGGCCCTGTCGGGCTCTGTCGGGCTCTGTCGGGCTCTGTCGGGCTATACTGGGCCCTGTCGGGCTCTGTCGGGCTCTGTCGGGCCCTGTCGGGCCCTGTCGGGCTCTGTCGGGCTCTGTCGGGCTCTGTCGGGCTCTACTGGGCCCTGTCGGGCTCTGTCGGGCTCTGTCGGGCTCTGTCGGGCTCTGTCGGGCTCTACTGGGCCCTGTCGGGCCCTGTCGGGCTCTGTCGGTCTCTGTCGGGCCCTGTCGGGCTCTGTCGGGCTCTGTCGGGCTGTGTCGGGCTCTGTCGGGCTCTACTGGGCTCTACTGGGCTCTGTCGGGCTCTGTCGGGCTCTGTCGGGCTCTACTGGGCCCTGTCGGGCCCTGTCGGGCTCTGTCGGGCTCTGTCGGGCTCTGTCGGGCTCTACTGGGCTCTACTGGGCTCTGTCGGGCTCTGTCGGGTTCTGTCGGGCTCTGTCGGGCCCTGTCGGGCTCTGTCGGGCCCTGTCGGGCTCTGTCGGGCTCTGTCGTGCCCTGTCGGGCCCTGTCGGGCTCTGTCGGGCTCTGTCGGGCTCTGTCGGGCTCTACTGGGCCCTGTCGGGCCCTGTCGGGCCCTGTCGGGCTCTGTCGGGCTCTACTGGGCCCTTTCGGGCTCTGTCGGGCTCTGTCGGGCTCTGTCGGGCTCTGTCGGGCCCTGTCGGGCTCTGTCGGGCTCTGTCGGGCTCTGTCGGGCTCTACTGGGCCCTGTCGGGCTCTGTCGGGCTCTGTCGGGCCCTGTCGGGCCCTGTCGGGGTCTGTCAGGCTCTGTCGGGCTCTGTCGGGCTCTGTCGGGCTCTGTCGGGCCCTGTCGGGGTCTGTCAGGCTCTGTCAGGCTCTGTGGGGCTCTGTCGGGCTCTGTCGGGCTCTGTCGGGCTCTGTCGGGCTCTGTCGGGCTCTACTGGGCCCTGTCGGGCTCTGTCGGGCTCTGTCGGGCCCTGTCGGGCCCTGTCGGGGTCTGTCAGGCTCTGTCGGGCTCTGTCGGGCTCTGTCGGGCCCTGTCGGGCTCTGTCGGGCTCTACTGGGCCCTGTCGGGCCCTGTCGGGCTCTGTCGGGCTCTGTCGGGCCCTGTCGGGCTCTGTCGGGCTCTGTCGGGCTGTGTCGGGCTCTGTCGGGCTCTACTGGGCTCTACTGGGCTCTGTCGGGCTCTACTGGGCCCTGTCGGGCCCTGTCGGGCTCTGTCGGGCTCTGTCGGGCTGTGTCGGGCTCTACTGGGCTCTACTGGGCTCTGTCGGGCTCTGTCGGGTTCTGTCGGGCTCTGTCGGGCTCTGTCGGGCTCTGTCGGGCTCTGTCATGCCCTGTCGGGCCCTGTCGGGCTCTGTCGGGCTCTGTCGGGCTCTGTCGGGCTCTACTGGGCCCTGTCGGGCCCTGTCGGGCCCTGTCGGGCTCTGTCGGGCCCTGTCGGGCCCTGTCGGGCCCTGTCGGGCTCTGTCGGGCTCTGTCGGGCTCTACTGGGCTCTGTCGGGCTCTGTCGGGCTCTGTCGGGCTCTACTGGGCCCTGTCGGGCTCTGTCGGGCTCTGTCGGGCCCTGTCGGGCCCTGTCGGGCCCTGTCGGGCTCTGTCGGGCTCTGTCGGGCTCTACTGGGCTCTGTCGGGCTCTGTCGGGCTCTGTCGGGCTCTACTGGGCTCTGTCGGGCTCTGTCGGGCTCTGTCGGGCCCTGTCGGGCTCTATCGGGCCCTGTCGGGCCCTGTCGGGCCCTGTCGGGCTCTGTCGGGCTCTGTCGGGCCCTGTCGGGCTCTGTCGGGCTCTGTCGGGCTCTATCGGGCTCTACTGGGCCCTGTCGGGCTCTGTCGGGCTCTGTCGGGCTCTACTGGGCCCTGTCGGGCTCTGTCGGGCTCTGTCGGGCTCTGTCGGGCTCTACTGGGCCCTGTCGGGCTCTGTCGGGCTCTGTCGGGCTCTGTCGGGCTCTACTGGGCCCTGTCGGGCTCTGTCGGGCTCTGTCGGGCTCTACTGGGCCCTGTCGGGCTCTGTCGGGCCCTGTCGGGCTCTGTCGGGCTCTGTCGGGCCCTGTCGGGCTCTGTCGGGCTCTGTCGGGCTCTGTCGGGCTCTACTGGGCTCTACTGGGCTCTGTCGGGCTCTGTCGGGCTCTACTGGGCCCTGTCGGGCCCTGTCGGGCTCTGTCGGGCTCTGTCGGGCTCTACTGGGCTCTGTCGGGCTCTGTCGGGCTCTACTGGGCTCTGTCGGGCTCTGTCGGGCTCTGTCGGGCTCTACTGGGCTCTGTCGGGCCCTGTCGGGCTCTGTCGGGCCCTGTCGGGCCCTGTCGGGCCCTGTCGGGCTCTGTCGGGCTCTGTCGGGCTCTGTCGGGCTCTACTGGGCCCTGTCGGGCCCTGTCGGGCCCTGTCGGGCTCTACTGGGCTCTACTGGGCTCTGTCGGGCTCTTTCGGGCTCTACTGGGCCCTGTCGGGCCCTGTCGGGCCCTGTCGGGCTCTGTCGGGCCCTGTCGGGCCCTGTCGGGCTCTGTCGGGCCCTGTCGGGCTCTGTCGGGCTCTGTCGGGCTCTGTCGGGCTCTACTGGGCTCTACTGGGCTCTGTCGGGCTCTGTCGGGCTCTACTGGGCCCTGTCGGGCCCTGTCGAGCCCTGTCGGGCTCTGTCGGGCTCTGTCGGTCCCTGTCGGGCTCTGTGGGGCTCTGTCGGGCTCTGTCGGGCTCTCCTGGGCCCTGTCGGGCTCTGTCGGGCTCTGTCGGGCCCTGTCGGGCTCTGTCGGGCTCTGTCGGGCCCTGTCGGGCTCTGTCGGGCTCTACTGGGCCCTGTCGGGCTCTGTCGGGCTCTGTCGGGCCCTGTCGGGCTCTGTCGGGCTCTGTCGGGCTCTGTCGGGCTCTACTGGGCTCTACTGGGCTCTGTCGGGCTCTGTCGGGCTCTGTCGGGCTCTACTGGGCCCTGTTTGGCCCTGTCGGGCTCTGTCGGGCTCTGTTGGGCTCTACTGGGCTCTACTGGGCTCTGTCGGGCTCTGTCGGGTTCTGTCGGGCTCTGTCGGGCTCTGTCGGGCTCTGTCGGGCTCTGTCGGGCCGTGTCGGGCCCTGTCGGGCTCTGTCGGGCTCTGTCGGGCCCTGTCGGGCCCTGTCGGGCTCTGTCGGGCCCTGTCGGGCTCTGTCGGGCCCTGTCGGGCCCTGTCGGGCTCTGTCGGGCCCTGTCGGGCCCTGTCGGGCTCTGTCGGGCTCTGTCGGGCTCTACTGGGCCCTGTCGGGCCCTGTCGGGCCCTGTCGGGCTCTGTCGGGCCCTGTCGGGCCCTGTCGGGCTCTGTCGGGCTCTGTCGGGCTCTACTGGGCTCTGTCGTGCTCTGTCGGGCTCTGTCGGGCTCTGTCGGGCTCTACTGGGCTCTGTCGGGCTCTGTCGGGCCCTGTCGGGCCCTGTCGGGCTCTGTCGGGCTCTGTCGGGCTCTGTCGGGCTCTACTGGGCTCTGTCGGGCTCTGTCTGGCTCTGTCGGGCTCTGTCGGGCTCTACTGGGCCCTGTCGGGCTCTGTCGGGCTCTGTGGGGCCATGTGGGGCTCTGTCGGGCTCTCTCGGGCCCTGTCGGGCCCTGTCGGGCTCTGTCGGGCTCTGTCGGGCTCTGTCGGGCTCTGTCGGGCTCTACTGGGCCCTGTCGGGCTCTGTCGGGCTCTGTGGGGCCCTGTCGGGCTCTGTCGGGCTCTGTCAGGCTCTGTCGGGCCCTGTCGGGCCCTGTCGGGCCCTGTCGGGCTCTGTCGGGCTCTGTCGGGCTCTGTCGGGCTCTACTGGGCCCTGTCGGGCTCTGTCGGGCTCTGTCGGGCTCTGTCGGGCTCTGTCGGGCTCTACTGGGCTCTGTCGGGCTCTGTCGGGCTCTGTCGGGCTCTACTGGGCCCTGTCGGGCTCTGTCGGGCTCTGTCGGGCCCTGTCGGGCCCTGTCGGGCTCTGTCGGGCTCTGTCGGGCTCTACTGGGCTCTGTCGGGCTCTGTCGGGCTCTGTCGGGCTCTACTGGGCTCTGTCGGGCTCTGTCGGGCTCTGTCGGGCTCTGTCGGGCCCTGTCGGGCTCTATCGGGCCCTGTCGGGCCCTGTCGGGCCCTGTCGGGCTCTGTCGGGCTCTGTCGGGCCCTGTCGGGCTCTGTCGGGCTCTGTCGGGCTCTATCGGGCTCTACTGGGCCCTGTCGGGCTCTGTCGGGCTCTGTCGGGCTCTACCGGGCTCTGTCGGGCTCTGTGGGGCTCTGTCGGGCTCTGTCGGGCTCTACTGGGCCCTGTCGGGCTCTGTCGGGCTCTGTCGGGCTCTACTGGGCTCTGTCGGGCTCTGTCGGGCTCTGTCGGGCTCTGTCGGGCTCTACTGGGCCCTGTCGGGCTCTGTCGGGCCCTGTCGGGCTCTGTCGGGCTCTGTCGGGCCCTGTCGGGCTCTTTCGGGCTCTGTCGGGCTCTACTGGGCTCTACTGGGCTCTGTCGGGCTCTGTCGGGCTCTACTGGGCCCTGTCGGGACCTGTCGGGCTCTGTCGGGCTCTGTCGGGCTCTACTGGGCTCTGTCGGGCTCTGTCGGGCTCTGTCGGGCTCTACTGGGCTCTGTCGGGCTCTGTCGGGGTCTGTCGGGCTCTGTCGGGCTCTACTGGGCTCTGTCGGGCCCTGTCGGGCTCTGTCGGGCCCTGTGGGGCTCTGTCGGGCCCTGTCGGGCCCTGTCGGGCTCTGTCAGGCTCTGTCGGGCTTTGTCTGGCTCTACTGGGCCCTGTCGGGCCCTGTCGGGCCCTGTCGGGCTCTACTGGGCTCTACTGGGCTCTGTCGGGCTCTTTCGGGCTCTACTGGGCCCTGTCGGGCCCTGTCGGGCTCTGTCGGGCCCTGTCGGGCTCTGTCGGGCTCTGTCGGGCTCTGTCGGGCTCTACTGGGCTCTACTGGGCTCTGTCGGGCTCTGTCGGGCTCTACTGGGCCCTGTCGGGCCCTGTCGAGCCCTGTCGGGCTCTGTCGGGCTCTGTCGGGCTCTGTCGGTCCCTGTCGGGCTCTGTCGGGCTCTGTCGGGCTCTGTCGGGCTCTGTCGGGCTCTCCTGGGCCCTGTCGGGCTCTGTCGGGCTCTGTCGGGCCCTGTCGGGCTCTGTCGGGCTCTGTCGGGCCCTGTCGGGCTCTGTCGGGCTCTACTGGGCCCTGTCGGGCTCTGTCGGGCTCTGTCGGGCCCTGTCGGGCTCTGTCGGGCTCTGTCGGGCTCTGTCGGGCTCTACTGGGCTCTACTGGGCTCTGTCGGGCTCTGTCGGGCTCTGTCGGGCCCTGTTTGGCCCTGTCGGACTCTGTCGGGCTCTGTCGGGCTCTGTCGGGCTCTGTCGGGCTCTACTGGGCTCTACTGGGCTCTGTCGGGCTCTGTCGGGCTCTACTGGGCCCTGTTTGGCCCTGTCGGACTCTGTCGGGCTCTGTCGGGCTCTGTCGGGCTCTACTGGGCTCTACTGGGCTCTGTCGGGTTCTGTCGGGCTCTGTCGGGCTCTGTCGGGCCCTGTCGGGCCCTGTCGGGCCCTGTCGGGCTCTGTCGGGCTCTGTCGTGCCCTGTCGGGCCCTGTCGGGCTCTGTCGGGCCCTGTCGGGCTCTGTCGGGCTCTGTCGGGCCCTGTCGGGCCCTGTCGGGCTCTGTCGGGCTCTGTCGGGCTCTGTCGGGCTCTACTGGGCCCTGTCGGGCCCTGTCGGGCTCTGTCGGGCCCTGTCGGGCCCTGTCGGGCTCTGTCGGGCTCTGTCGGGCTCTACTGGGCTCTGTCGGGCTCTGTCGGGCTCTGTCGGGCTCTACTGGGCCCTGTCGGGCTCTGTCGGGCTCTGTCGGGCCCTGTCGGGCCCTGTCGGGCTCTGTCGGGCTCTGTCGGGCTCTGTCGGGCTCTACTGGGCTCTGTCGGGCTCTGTCTGGCTCTGTCGGGCTCTGTCGGGCTCTACTGGGCCCTGTCGGGCTCTGTCGGGCTCTGTGGGGCCATGTGGGGCTCTGTCGGGATCTGTCGGGCTCTGTCGGGCCCTGTCGGGGCCCTGTCGGGCCCTGTCGGGCCCTGTCGGGCTCTGTCGGGCCCTGTCGGGCCCTGTCGGGCTCTGTCGGGCTCTGTCGGGCTCTGTCGGGCTCTGTCGGGCTCTACTGGGCCCTGTCGGGCTCTGTCGGGCTCTGTGGGGCCCTGTCGGGCTCTGTCGGGCCCTGTCGGGCCCTGTCGGGCCCTGTCGGGCTCTGTCGGGCTCTGTCGGGCTCTGTCGGGCTCTGTCGGGCTCTACTGGGCCCTGTCGGGCTCTGTCGGGCTCTGTCGGGCTCTGTCGGGCCCTGTCGGGCTCTGTCGGACTCTGTCGTGCCCTGTCGGGCTCTGTCGGGCCCTGTCGGGCCCTGTCGGGCTCTATCGGGCCCTGTCGGGCTCTGTCGGGCTCTGTCGGGCTCTGTCGGGCTCTACTGGGCCCTGTCGGGCTCTGTCGGGGTCTGTCGGGCCCTGTCGGGCTCTGTCGGGCTCTGTCGGGCCCTGTCGGACTCTGTCGGGCTCTACTGGGCCCTGTCGGGCCCTGTCGGGCTCTGTCGGGCTCTGTCGGGCTCTACTGGGCTCTACTGGGCTCTGTCGGGCTCTGTCGGGCCCTGTCGGGCTCTGTCGGGCTCTGTCGTGCCCTGTCGGGCCCTGTCGAGCTCTATCGGGCCCTGTCGGGCCCTGTCGGGCCCTGTCGGGCTCTGTCGGGCTCTGTCGGGCCCTGTCGGGCTCTGTCGGGCTCTGTCGGGCTCTATCAGGCTCTACTGGGCCCTGTCGGGCCCTGTCGGGCTCTGTCGGGCTCTGTCGGGCTCTGTCGGGCTCTACTGGGCCCTGTCGGGCTCTGTCGGGCTCTGTCGGGCTCTGTCGGGCTCTACTGGGCCCTGTCGGGCTCTGTCGGGCTCTGTCGGGCCCTGTCGGGCCCTGTCGGGCTCTGTCGGGCTCTGTCGGGCCCTGTCGGGCTCTGTCGGGCTCTGTCGGGCTCTGTCGGGCTCTACTGGGCTCTACTGGGCTCTGTCGGGCTCTGTCGGGCTCTACTGGGCCCTGTCGGGCCCTGTCGGGCCCTGTCGGGCTCTGTCGGGCTCTACTGGGCTCTGTCGGGCTCTGTCGGGTTCTGTCGGGCTCTACTGGGCTCTGTCGGGCTCTGTCGGGCTCTGTCGGGCTCTGTCGGGCTCTGTCGGGCTCTACTGGGCTCTGTCGGGCTCTACTGGGCCCTGTCGGGCTCTGTCGGGCTCTGTCGGGCTCTGTCGGGCTCTACTGGGCCCTGTCGGGCTCTGTCGGGCCCTGTCGGGCCCTGTCGGGCTCTGTCAGACTCTGTCGGGCTCTGTCGGGCTCTGTCGGGCTCTACTGGGCCCTGTCGGGCTCTGTCGGGCTCTGTCGGGCTCTGTCGGGCTCTGTCGGGCTCTACTGGGCCCTGTCGGGCTCTGTCGGGCTCTGTCGGGCCCTGTCGGGCTCTGTCGGGCTCTGTCGGGCTCTGTCGGGCTCTACTGGGCTCTACTGGGCTCTGTCGGGCTCTGTCGGGCTCTACTGGGCCCTGTCGGGCCCTGTCGGGCCCTGTCGGGCTCTGTCGGGCTCTACTGGGCTCTGTCGGGCTCTGTCGGGCTCTGTCGGGCTCTACTGGGCCCTGTCGGGCCCTGTCGGGCTCTGTCGGGCCCTGTCGGGCTCTGTCGGGCTCTGTCGGGCCCTGTCGGGCCCTGTCGGGCTCTGTCAGGCTCTGTCGGGCTCTACTGGGCCCTGTCGGGCCCTGTCGGGCCCTGTCGGGCTCTACTGGGCTCTGTCGGGCTCTTTCGGGCTCTACTGGGCCCTGTCGGGCCCTGTCGGGCTCTGTCGGGCCCTGTCGGGCCCTGTCGGGCTCTGTCGGGCCCTGTCGGGCCCTGTCGGGCTCTGTCGGGCCCTGTCGGGCTCTACTGGGCCCTGTCGGGCCCTGTCGGGCCCTGTCGGGCCCTGTCGGGCTCTGTCGGGCTCTGTCGGGCTCTACTGGGCTCTGTCGTGCTCTGTCGGGCTCTGTCGGGCTCTGTCGGGCTCTACTGGGCCCTGTCGGGCTCTGTCGGGCTCTGTCGGGCCCTGTCGGGCCCTGTCGGGCTCTGTCGGGCTCTGTCGGGCTCTGTCGGGCTCTACTGGGCTCTGTCGGGCTCTGTCTGGCTCTGTCGGGCTCTGTCGGGCTCTACTGGGCCCTGTCGGGCTCTGTCGGGCTCTGTGGGGCCATGTGGGGCTCTGTCGGGCTCTGTCGGGTTCTGTCGGGCTCTGTCGGGCTCTGTCGGGCTCTGTCGGGCTCTGTCGGGCTCTGTCGGGCTCTACTGGGCCCTGTCGTGCTCTGTCGGGCTCTGTGGGGCCCTGTCGGGCTCTGTCGGGCTCTGTCAGGCTCTGTCGGGCCCTGTCGGGCCCTGTCGGGCCCTGTCGGGCCCTGTCGGGCTCTGTCGGGCTCTGTCGGGCTCTGTCGGGCTCTACTGGGCCCTGTCGGGCTCTGTCGGGCTCTGTCGGGCTCTGTCGGGCTCTGTCGGGCTCTACTGGGCTCTGTCGGGCTCTGTCGGGCTCTGTCGGGCTCTACTGGGCCCTGTCGGGCTCTGTCGGGCTCTGTCGGGCCCTGTCGGGCCCTGTCGGGCTCTGTCGGGCTCTGTCGGGCTCTACTGGGCTCTGTCGGGCTCTGTCGGGCTCTGTCGGGCTCTGTCGGGCTCTACTGGGCTCTGTCGGGCTCTGTCGGGCTCTGTCGGGCTCTGTCGGGCCCTGTCGGGCTCTATCGGGCCCTGTCGGGCCCTGTCGGGCCCTGTCGGGCTCTGTCGGGCTCTGTCGGGCCCTGTCGGGCTCTGTCGGGCTCTGTCGGGCTCTATCGGGCTCTACTGGGCCCTGTCGGGCTCTGTCGGGCTCTGTCGGGCTCTACCGGGCTCTGTCGGGCTCTGTGGGGCTCTGTCGGGCTCTGTCGGGCTCTACTGGGCCCTGTCGGGCTCTGTCGGGCTCTGTCGGGCTCTGTCGGGCTCTACTGGGCTCTGTCGGGCTCTGTCGGGCTCTGTCGGGCTCTGTCGGGCTCTACTGGGCCCTGTCGGGCTCTGTCGGGCCCTGTCGGGCTCTGTCGGGCTCTGTCGGGCCCTGTCGGGCTCTTTCGGGCTCTGTCGGGCTCTACTGGGCTCTACTGGGCTCTGTCGGGCTCTGTCGGGCTCTACTGGGCCCTGTCGGGACCTGTCGGGCTCTGTCGGGCTCTGTCGGGCTCTACTGGGCTCTGTCGGGCTCTGTCGGGCTCTGTCGGGCTCTACTGGGCTCTGTCGGGCTCTGTCGGGGTCTGTCGGGCTCTGTCGGGCTCTACTGGGCTCTGTCGGGCCCTGTCGGGCTCTGTCGGGCCCTGTCGGGCTCTGTCGGGCCCTGTCGGGCCCTGTCGGGCTCTGTCAGGCTCTGTCGGGCTTTGTCTGGCTCTACTGGGCCCTGTCGGGCCCTGTCGGGCCCTGTCGGGCTCTACTGGGCTCTACTGGGCTCTGTCGGGCTCTTTCGGGCTCTACTGGGCCCTGTCGGGCCCTGTCGGGCTCTGTCGGGCCCTGTCGGGCTCTGTCGGGCTCTGTCGGGCTCTGTCGGGCTCTACTGGGCTCTACTGGGCTCTGTCGGGCTCTGTCGGGCTCTACTGGGCCCTGTCGGGCCCTGTCGAGCCCTGTCGGGCTCTGTCGGGCTCTGTCGGGCTCTGTCGGTCCCTGTCGGGCTCTGTCGGGCTCTGTCGGGCTCTGTCGGGCTCTCCTGGGCCCTGTCGGGCTCTGTCGGGCTCTGTCGGGCCCTGTCGGGCTCTGTCGGGCTCTGTCGGGCCCTGTCGGGCTCTGTCGGGCTCTACTGGGCCCTGTCGGGCTCTGTCGGGCTCTGTCGGGCCCTGTCGGGCTCTGTCGGGCTCTGTCGGGCTCTGTCGGGCTCTGTCGGGCTCTACTGGGCTCTACTGGGCTCTGTCGGGCTCTGTCGGGCTCTGTCGGGCTCTACTGGGCCCTGTTTGGCCCTGTCGGACTCTGTCGGGCTCTGTCGGGCTCTGTCGGGCTCTACTGGGCTCTACTGGGCTCTGTCGGGTTCTGTCGGGCTCTGTCGGGCTCTGTCGGGCCCTGTCGGGCCCTGTCGGGCCCTGTCGGGCTCTGTCGGGCTCTGTCGTGCCCTGTCGGGCCCTGTCGGGCTCTGTCGGGCCCTGTCGGGCTCTGTCGGGCTCTGTCGGGCCCTGTCGGGCCCTGTCGGGCTCTGTCAGGCACTGTCGGGCTCTGTCGGGCTCTACTGGGCCCTGTCGGGCCCTGTCGGGCTCTGTCGGGCCCTGTCGGGCCCTGTCGGGCTCTGTCGGGCTCTGTCGGGCTCTACTGGGCTCTGTCGGGCTCTGTCGGGCTCTGTCGGGCTCTACTGGGCCCTGTCGGGCTCTGTCGGGCCCTGTCGGGCCCTGTCGGGCCCTGTCGGGCTCTGTCGGGCTCTGTCGGGCTCTGTCGGGCTCTACTGGGCTCTGTCGGGCTCTGTCTGGCTCTGTCGGGCTCTGTCGGGCTCTACTGGGCCCTGTCGGGCTCTGTCGGGCTCTGTGGGGCCATGTGGGTCTCTGTCGGGATCTGTCGGGCTCTGTCGGGCCCTGTCGGGCCCTGTCGGGCCCTGTCGGGCCCTGTCGGGCTCTGTCGGGCCCTGTCGGGCCCTGTCGGGCTCTGTCGGGCTCTGTCGGGCTCTGTCGGGCTCTGTCGGGCTCTACTGGGCCCTGTCGGGCTCTGTCGGGCTCTGTGGGGCCCTGTCGGGCTCTGTCGGGCTCTGTCGGGCTCTGTCGGGCCCTGTCGGGCCCTGTCGGGCCCTGTCGGGCTCTGTCGGGCTCTGTCGGGCTCTGTCGGGCTCTGTCGGGCTCTACTGGGCCCTGTCGGGCTCTGTCGGGCTCTGTCGGGCTCTGTCGGGCCCTGTCGGGCTCTGTCGGACTCTGTCGTGCCCTGTCGGGCTCTGTCGGGCCCTGTCGGGCCCTGTCGGGCTCTATCGGGCCCTGTCGGGCTCTGTCGGGCTCTGTCGGGCTCTGTCGGGCTCTACTGGGCCCTGTCGGGCTCTGTCGGGGTCTGTCGGGCCCTGTCGGGCTCTGTCGGGCTCTGTCGGGCCCTGTCGGACTCTGTCGGGCTCTACTGGGCCCTGTCGGGCCCTGTCGGGCTCTGTCGGGCTCTGTCGGGCTCTACTGGGCTCTACTGGGCTCTGTCGGGCTCTACTGGGCCCTGTCGGGCCCTGTCGGGCTCTGTCGGGCTCTGTCGGGCTCTGTCGGGCCCTGTCGGGCTCTGTCGGACTCTGTCGTGCCCTGTCGGGCTCTGTCGGGCCCTGTCGGGCCCTGTCGGGCTCTATCGGGCCCTGTCGGGCTCTGTCGGGCTCTGTCGGGCTCTGTCGGGCTCTACTGGGCCCTGTCGGGCTCTGTCGGGGTCTGTCGGGCCCTGTCGGGCTCTGTCGGGCTCTGTCGGGCCCTGTCGGACTCTGTCGGGCTCTACTGGGCCCTGTCGGGCCCTGTCGGGCTCTGTCGGGCTCTGTCGGGCTCTACTGGGCTCTACTGGGCTCTGTCGGGCTCTACTGGGCCCTGTCGGGCCCTGTCGGGCTCTGTCGGGCTCTGTCGTGCCCTGTCGGGCCCTGTCGGGCCCTGTCGGGCTCTGTCGGGCTCTGTCGGGCCCTGTCGGGCTCTGTCGGGCTCTGTCGGGCTCTATCAGGCTCTACTGGGCCCTGTCGGGCCCTGTCGGGCTCTGTCGGGCTCTGTCGGGCTCTGTCGGGCTCTACTGGGCCCTGTCGGGCTCTGTCGGGCTCTGTCGGGCTCTGTCGGGCTCTACTGGGCCCTGTCGGGCTCTGTCGGGCTCTGTCGGGCCCTGTCGGGCCCTGTCGGGCTCTGTCGGGCTCTGTCGGGCCCTGTCGGGCTCTGTCGGGCTCTGTCGGGCTCTGTCGGGCTCTACTGGGCTCTACTGGGCTCTGTCGGGCTCTGTCGGGCTCTACTGGGCCCTGTCGGGCCCTGTCGGGCCCTGTCGGGCTCTGTCGGGCTCTACTGGGCTCTGTCGGGCTCTGTCGGGTTCTGTCGGGCTCTACTGGGCTCTGTCGGGCTCTGTCGGGCTCTGTCGGGCTCTGTCGGGCTCTGTCGGGCTCTACTGGGCTCTGTCGGGCTCTACTGGGCCCTGTCGGGCTCTGTCGGGCTCTGTCGGGCTCTGTCGGGCTCTACTGGGGCCTGTCGGGCTCTGTCGGGCCCTGTCGGGCCCTGTCGGGCTCTGTCAGACTCTGTCGGGCTCTGTCGGGCTCTGTCGGGCTCTACTGGGCCCTGTCGGGCTCTGTCGGGCTCTGTCGGGCTCTGTCGGGCTCTGTCGGGCTCTACTGGGCCCTGTCGGGCTCTGTCGGGCTCTGTCGGGCCCTGTCGGGCTCTGTCGGGCTCTGTCGGGCTCTGTCGGGCTCTGTCGGGCTCTACTGGGCCCTGTCGGGCCCTGTCGGGCCCTGTCGGGCTCTGTCGGGCTCTACTGGGCTCTGTCGGGCTCTGTCGGGCTCTGTCGGGCTCTGTCGGGCTCTACTGGGCCCTGTCGGGCTCTGTCGGGCCCTGTCGGGCTCTGTCGGGCTCTGTCGGGCCCTGTCGGGCCCTGTCGGGCTCTGTCAGGCTCTGTCGGGCTCTACTGGGCCCTGTCGGGCCCTGTCGGGCCCTGTCGGGCTCTACTGGGCTCTGTCGGGCTCTTTCGGGCTCTACTGGGCCCTGTCGGGCCCTGTCGGGCTCTGTCGGGCCCTGTCGGGCTCTGTCGGGCTCTGTCGGGCCCTGTCGGGCTCTGTCGGGCTCTGTCGGGCTCTGTCGGGCTCTACTGGGCTCTACTGGGCTCTGTCGGGCTCTGTCGGGCTCTACTGGGCCCTGTCGGGCCCTGTCAGGCCCTGTCGGGCTCTGTTTGGCTCTGTCGGGCTCCACTGGGCTCTACTGGGCTCTGTCGGGCTCTGTGGGGCTCTGTCGGGCTCTGTGGGGCTCTGTCGGGCTCTGTCGGGCCCTGTCGGGCTCTGTCGGTCCCTGTCGGGCTCTGTCGGGCTCTGTCGGGCTCTACTGGGCCCTGTCGGGCCCTGTCGGGCCCTGTCGGGCTCTGTCGGGCTCTGTCGGGCTCTACTGGGCGATACTGGGCTCTGTCGGGCTCTGTGGGGCCCTGTCGGGCTCTGTCGGGCCCTGTCGGGCGCTGTCGGGCTCTGTCGGTCCCTGTCGGTCTCTGTCGGGCTCTGTCGGGCTCTGTCGGGCCCTGTCGGGCCCTGTCGGGCTCTGTCGGGCCCTGTCGGGCTCTGTCGGGCTCTACTGGGCCCTGTCGGGCCCTGTCGGGCCCTGTCGGGCTCTGTCGGGCTCTGTCGGGCTCTGTCGGGCTCTACTGGGCTCTACTGGGCTCTGTCGGGCTCTGTCGGGCTCTGTCGGGCTCTACTGGGCCCTGTTTGGCCCTGTCAGGCTCTGTCGGGGTCTACTGGGCTCTGTCGGGCTCTGTCGGGCTCTACTGGGCTCTGTCGGGCTCTGTCGGGTTCTGTCGGGCTCTGTCGGGCTCTGTCGGGCTCTGTCGTTCCCTGTCGGGCCCTGTCGGGCTCTGTCAGGCCCTGTCGGGCCCTGTCGGGCCCTGTCGGGCTCTGTCGGGCCCTGTCGGGCCCTGTCGGGCTCTGTCGGGCTCTGTCGGGCTCTGTCGGGCTCTACTGGGCCCTGTCGGGCCCTGTCGGGCCCTGTCGGGCTCTGTCGGGCTCTGTCGGGCTCAACTGGGCTCTGTCGGGCCCTGTCGGGCTCTGTCGGGCTCTGTCGGGCCCTGTCGGGCCCTGTCGGGCTCTGTCGGGCTCTGTCGGGCTCTACTGGGCTCTGTCGGGCTCTGTCGGGCTCTGTCGGGCTCTACTGGGCCCTGTCGGGCTCTGTCGGGCTCTGTCGGGCCCTGTCGGGCCCTGTCGGGCTCTGTCGGGCTCTGTCGGGCTCTGTCGGGCTCTACTGGGCTCTGTCGGGCTCTGTCGGGCTCTGTCGGGCTCTGTCGGGCTCTACTGGGCCCTGTCGGGCTCTGTCGGGCTCTGTCGGGCTCTGTCGGGCTCTGTCGGGCTCTGTCGGGCTCTACTGGGCTCTACTGGGCTCTGTCGGGCTCTGTCGGGCTCTACTGGGCCCTGTCGGGCCCTGTCGGGCCCTGTCGGGCTCTGTCGGGCTCTACTGGGCTCTGTCGGGCTCTGTCGGGCTCTGTCGGGCTCTACTGGGCCCTGTCGGGCCCTGTCGGGCTCTGTCGGGCCCTGTCGGGCTCTGTCGGGCTCTGTCGGGCCCTGTCGGGCCCTGTCGGGCTCTGTCAGCCCTGTCGGGCTCTACTGGGCCCTGTCGGGCCCTGTCGGGCCCTGTCGGGCTCTACTGGGCTCTGTCGGGCTCTTTCGGGCTCTACTGGGCCCTGTCGGGCCCTGTCGGGCTCTGTCGGGCCCTGTCGGGCTCTGTCGGGCTCTGTCGGGCCCTGTCGGGCTCTGTCGGGCTCTGTCGGGCTCTGTCGGGCTCTACTGGGCTCTACTGGGCTCTGTCGGGCTCTGTCGGGCTCTACTGGGCCCTGTCGGGCCCTGTCAGGCCCTGTCGGGCTCTGTCGGGCTCTGTCGGGCTCCACTGGGCTCTACTGGGCTCTGTCGGGCTCTGTGGGGCTCTGTCGGGCTCTGTCGGGCCCTGTCGGGCCCTGTCGGGCTCTGTCGGTCCCTGTCGGGCTCTGTCGGGCTCTGTCGGGCTCTACTGGGCCCTGTCGGGCCCTGTCGGGCCCTGTCGGGCTCTGTCGGGCTCTGTCGGGCTCTACTGGGCGATACTGGGCTCTGTCGGGCTCTGTGGGGCCCTGTCGGGCTCTGTCGGGCCCTGTCGGGCGCTGTCGGGCTCTGTCGGTCCCTGTCGGTCTCTGTCGGGCTCTGTCGGGCTCTGTCGGGCCCTGTCGGGCCCTGTCGGGCTCTGTCGGGCCCTGTCGGGCTCTGTCGGGCTCTACTGGGCCCTGTCGGGCCCTGTCGGGCCCTGTCGGGCTCTGTCGGGCTCTGTCGGGCTCTGTCGGGCTCTACTGGGCTCTACTGGGCTCTGTCGGGCTCTGTCGGGCTCTGTCGGGCTCTACTGGGCCCTGTTTGGCCCTGTCAGGCTCTGTCGGGGTCTACTGGGCTCTGTCGGGCTCTGTCGGGCTCTACTGGGCTCTGTCGGGCTCTGTCGGGTTCTGTCGGGCTCTGTCGGGCTCTGTCGGGCTCTGTCGTTCCCTGTCGGGCCCTGTCGGGCTCTGTCAGGCCCTGTCGGGCCCTGTCGGGCCCTGTCGGGCTCTGTCGGGCCCTGTCGGGCACTGTCGGGCTCTGTCGGGCTCTGTCGGGCTCTGTCGGGCTCTACTGGGCCCTGTCGGGCCCTGTCGGGCCCTGTCGGGCTCTGTCGGGCTCTGTCGGGCTCAACTGGGCTCTGTCGGGCCCTGTCGGGCTCTGTCGGGCTCTGTCGGGCCCTGTCGGGCCCTGTCGGGCTCTGTCGGGCTCTGTCGGGCTCTACTGGGCTCTGTCGGGCTCTGTCGGGCTCTGTCGGGCTCTACTGGGCCCTGTCGGGCTCTGTCGGGCTCTGTCGGGCCCTGTCGGGCCCTGTCGGGCTCTGTCGGGCTCTGTCGGGCTCTGTCGGGCTCTACTGGGCTCTGTCGGGCTCTGTCGGGCTCTGTCGGGCTCTGTCGGGCTCTACTGGGCCCTGTCGGGCTCTGTCGGGCTCTGTCGGTCTCTGTGGGGCCCTGTCGGGCTCTGTCGGGCCCTGTCGGGCTCTGTCGGGCCCTGTCGGGCCCTGTCGGGCCCTGTCGGGGTCTGTCGGGCTCTGTCGGGCTCTACTGGGCCCTGTCGGGCCCTGTCGGGCTCTGTCGGGCCCTGTCGGGCTCTGTCGGGCTCTGTCGTGCCCTGTCGGGCTCTGTCGGGCTCTGTCGGGCCCTGTCGGGCCCTGTCGGGCTCTGTCGGGCTCTGTCGGGCTCTGTCGGGCTCTACTGGGCCCTGTCGGGCTCTGTCGGGCTCTGTCGGGCCCTGTCGGGCTCTGTCGGGCTCTGTCGGGCCCTGTCGGGCTCTGTCGGGCTCTACTGGGCCCTGTCGGGCCCTGTCGGGCTCTGTCGGGCTCTGTCGGGCTCTACTGGGCTCTACTGGGCTCTACTGGGCTCTGTCGGGCTCTGTCGTGCTCTGTCGGGCTCTGTCGGGCTCTGTCGGGCTCTGTCGGGCTCTGCTGGGCCCTGTCGGGCTCTGTCGGGCTCTGTCGGGCTCTGTCGGGCCCTGTCGGGCTCTGTCGGGCCCTGTCGGGCCCTGTCGGGCTCTGTCGGGCTCTGTCGGGCCCTGTCGGGCTCTGTCGGGCTCTGTCGGGCTCTACTGGGCTCTACTGGGCTCTGTCGGGCTCTGTCGGGCTCTACTGGGCCCTGTCGGGCCCTGTCGGGCTCTGTCGGGCTCTGTCGGGCTCTACTGGGCTCTGTCGGGCTCTGTCGGGCTCTGTCGGGCTCTACTGGGCTCTGTCGGGCCCTGTCGGGCTCTGTCGGGCCCTGTCGGGCTCTGTCGGGCCCTGTCGGGCTCTGTCGGGCCCTGTCGGGCTCTGTCGGGCTCTACTGGGCTCTACTGGGCTCTGTCAGGCTCTTTCGGGCTCTACTGGGCCCTGTCGGGCCCTGTCGGGCCCTGTCGGGCTCTGTCGGGCCCTGTCGGGCCCTGTCGGGCCCTGTCGGGCTCTGTCGGGCCCTGTCGGGCCCTGTCGGGCTCTGTCGGGCTCTGTCGGGCTCTGTCGGGCTCTACTGGGCCCTGTCGGGCCCTGTCGGGCCCTGTCGGGCTCTGTCGGGCTCTGTCGGGCTCAACTGGGCTCTGTCGGGCCCTGTCGGGCTCTGTCGGGCTCTGTCGGGCCCTGTCGGGCCCTGTCGGGCTCTGTCGGGCTCTGTCGGGCTCTACTGGGCTCTGTCGGGCTCTGTCGGGCTCTGTCGGGCTCTACTGGGCCCTGTCGGGCTCTGTCGGGCTCTGTCGGGCCCTGTCGGGCCCTGTCGGGCTCTGTCGGGCTCTGTCGGGCTCTGTCGGGCTCTACTGGGCTCTGTCGGGCTCTGTCGGGCTCTGTCGGGCTCTGTCGGGCTCTACTGGGCCCTGTCGGGCTCTGTCGGGCTCTGTCGGGCTCTGTCGGGCTCTGTCGGGCTCTGTCGGGCTCTACTGGGCTCTACTGGGCTCTGTCGGGCTCTGTCGGGCTCTACTGGGCCCTGTCGGGCCCTGTCGGGCCCTGTCGGGCTCTGTCGGGCTCTACTGGGCTCTGTCGGGCTCTGTCGGGCTCTGTCGGGCTCTACTGGGCCCTGTCGGGCCCTGTCGGGCTCTGTCGGGCCCTGTCGGGCTCTGTCGGGCTCTGTCGGGCCCTGTCGGGCCCTGTCGGGCTCTGTCAGCCCTGTCGGGCTCTACTGGGCCCTGTCGGGCCCTGTCGGGCCCTGTCGGGCTCTACTGGGCTCTGTCGGGCTCTTTCGGGCTCTACTGGGCCCTGTCGGGCCCTGTCGGGCTCTGTCGGGCCCTGTCGGGCTCTGTCGGGCTCTGTCGGGCCCTGTCGGGCTCTGTCGGGCTCTGTCGGGCTCTGTCGGGCTCTACTGGGCTCTACTGGGCTCTGTCGGGCTCTGTCGGGCTCTACTGGGCCCTGTCGGGCCCTGTCAGGCCCTGTCGGGCTCTGTCGGGCTCTGTCGGGCTCCACTGGGCTCTACTGGGCTCTGTCGGGCTCTGTGGGGCTCTGTCGGGCTCTGTCGGGCCCTGTCGGGCCCTGTCGGGCTCTGTCGGTCCCTGTCGGGCTCTGTCGGGCTCTGTCGGGCTCTACTGGGCCCTGTCGGGCCCTGTCGGGCCCTGTCGGGCTCTGTCGGGCTCTGTCGGGCTCTACTGGGCGATACTGGGCTCTGTCGGGCTCTGTGGGGCCCTGTCGGGCTCTGTCGGGCCCTGTCGGGCGCTGTCGGGCTCTGTCGGTCCCTGTCGGTCTCTGTCGGGCTCTGTCGGGCTCTGTCGGGCCCTGTCGGGCCCTGTCGGGCTCTGTCGGGCCCTGTCGGGCTCTGTCGGGCTCTACTGGGCCCTGTCGGGCCCTGTCGGGCCCTGTCGGGCTCTGTCGGGCTCTGTCGGGCTCTGTCGGGCTCTACTGGGCTCTACTGGGCTCTGTCGGGCTCTGTCGGGCTCTGTCGGGCTCTACTGGGCCCTGTTTGGCCCTGTCAGGCTCTGTCGGGGTCTACTGGGCTCTGTCGGGCTCTGTCGGGCTCTACTGGGCTCTGTCGGGCTCTGTCGGGTTCTGTCGGGCTCTGTCGGGCTCTGTCGGGCTCTGTCGTTCCCTGTCGGGCCCTGTCGGGCTCTGTCAGGCCCTGTCGGGCCCTGTCGGGCCCTGTCGGGCTCTGTCGGGCCCTGTCGGGCACTGTCGGGCTCTGTCGGGCTCTGTCGGGCTCTGTCGGGCTCTACTGGGCCCTGTCGGGCCCTGTCGGGCCCTGTCGGGCTCTGTCGGGCTCTGTCGGGCTCAACTGGGCTCTGTCGGGCCCTGTCGGGCTCTGTCGGGCTCTGTCGGGCCCTGTCGGGCCCTGTCGGGCTCTGTCGGGCTCTGTCGGGCTCTACTGGGCTCTGTCGGGCTCTGTCGGGCTCTGTCGGGCTCTACTGGGCCCTGTCGGGCTCTGTCGGGCTCTGTCGGGCCCTGTCGGGCCCTGTCGGGCTCTGTCGGGCTCTGTCGGGCTCTGTCGGGCTCTACTGGGCTCTGTCGGGCTCTGTCGGGCTCTGTCGGGCTCTGTCGGGCTCTACTGGGCCCTGTCGGGCTCTGTCGGGCTCTGTCGGTCTCTGTGGGGCCCTGTCGGGCTCTGTCGGGCCCTGTCGGGCTCTGTCGGGCCCTGTCGGGCCCTGTCGGGCCCTGTCGGGGTCTGTCGGGCTCTGTCGGGCTCTACTGGGCCCTGTCGGGCCCTGTCGGGCTCTGTCGGGCCCTGTCGGGCTCTGTCGGGCTCTGTCGTGCCCTGTCGGGCTCTGTCGGGCTCTGTCGGGCCCTGTCGGGCCCTGTCGGGCTCTGTCGGGCTCTGTCGGGCTCTGTCGGGCTCTACTGGGCCCTGTCGGGCTCTGTCGGGCTCTGTCGGGCCCTGTCGGGCTCTGTCGGGCTCTGTCGGGCCCTGTCGGGCTCTGTCGGGCTCTACTGGGCCCTGTCGGGCCCTGTCGGGCTCTGTCGGGCTCTGTCGGGCTCTACTGGGCTCTACTGGGCTCTACTGGGCTCTGTCGGGCTCTGTCGTGCTCTGTCGGGCTCTGTCGGGCTCTGTCGGGCTCTGTCGGGCTCTGCTGGGCCCTGTCGGGCTCTGTCGGGCTCTGTCGGGCTCTGTCGGGCCCTGTCGGGCTCTGTCGGGCCCTGTCGGGCCCTGTCGGGCTCTGTCGGGCTCTGTCGGGCCCTGTCGGGCTCTGTCGGGCTCTGTCGGGCTCTACTGGGCTCTACTGGGCTCTGTCGGGCTCTGTCGGGCTCTACTGGGCCCTGTCGGGCCCTGTCGGGCTCTGTCGGGCTCTGTCGGGCTCTACTGGGCTCTGTCGGGCTCTGTCGGGCTCTGTCGGGCTCTACTGGGCTCTGTCGGGCCCTGTCGGGCTCTGTCGGGCCCTGTCGGGCTCTGTCGGGCCCTGTCGGGCTCTGTCGGGCTCTACTGGGCTCTACTGGGCTCTGTCAGGCTCTTTCGGGCTCTACTGGGCCCTGTCGGGCCCTGTCGGGCCCTGTCGGGCTCTGTCGGGCCCTGTCGGGCTCTACTGGGCCCTGTCGGGCTCTGTCGGGCTCTGTCGGGCCCTGTCGGGCTCTGTCGGGCTCTGTCGGGCCCTGTCGGGCTCTGTCGGGCTCTACTGGGCCCTGTCGGGCCCTGTCGGGCTCTGTCGGGCTCTGTCGGGCTCTACTGGGCTCTACTGGGCTCTACTGGGCTCTGTCGGGCTCTGTCGTGCTCTGTCGGGCTCTGTCGGGCTCTGTCGGGCTCTGTCGGGCTCTGCTGGGCCCTGTCTGGCTCTGTCGGGCCCTCTCGGGCTCTGTCGGGCCCTGTCGGGCCCTGTCGGGCCCTGTCGGGCTCTGTCGGGCTCTGTCGGGCCCTGTCGGGCTCTGTCGGGCTCTGTCGGGCTCTACTGGGCTCTACTGGGCTCTGTCGGGCTCTGTCGGGCTCTACTGGGCCCTGTCGGGCCCTGTCGGGCTCTGTCGGGCTCTGTCGGGCTCTACTGGGCTCTGTCGGGCTCTGTCGGGCTCTGTCGGGCTCTACTGGGCTCTGTCGGGCCCTGTCGGGCTCTGTCGGGCCCTGTCGGGCTCTGTCGGGCTCTGTCGGGCCCTGTCGGGCCCTGTCGGGCTCTGTCGGGCTCTACTGGGCTCTACTGGGCTCTGTCAGGCTCTTTCGGGCTCTACTGGGCCCTGTCGGGCCCTGTCGGGCCCTGTCGGGCTCTGTCGGGCCCTGTCGGGCCCTGTCGGGCTCTGTCGGGCTCTGTCGGGCCCTGTCGGGCTCTGTCGGGCTCTGTCGGGCTCTGTCGGGCCCTGTCGGGCTCTGTCGGGCTCTGTCGGGCTCTACTTGGCTCTACTGGGCTCTGTCGGGCTCTGTCGGGCTCTACTGGGCCCTGTCGGGCCCTGTCGGGCCCTGTCGGGCTCTGTCGGGCTCTACTGGGCTCTGTCGGGCTCTGTCGGGTTCTGTCGGGCTCTACTGGGCTCTGTCGGGCCCTGTCGGGCCCTGTCGGGCCCTGTCGGGCCCTGTCGGGCTCTGTCGGGCTCTACTGGGCCCTGTCGGGCTCTGTCGGGCTCTGTCGGGCTCTACTGGGCCCTGTCGGGCTCTGTCGGGCTCTACTGGGCCCTGTCGGGCCCTGTCGGGCCCTGTCGGGCTCTGTCGGGCTCTACTGGGCCCTGTCGGGCTCTGTCGGGCTCTGTCGGGCCCTGTCGGGCTTTGTCGGGCTCTGTCGGGCTCTGTCGGGCTCTACTGGGCCCTGTCGGGCTCTGTCGGGCCCTGTCGGGCCCTGTCGGGCCCTGTCGGGCTCTGTCAGGCTCTGTCGGGCTCTGTCGGGCTCTGTCGGGCTCTACTGGGCCCTGTCGGGCTCTGTCGGGCTCTGTCGGGCTCTGTCGGGCCCTGTCGGGCTCTGTCGGGCTCTACTGGGCCCTGTCGGGCCCTGTCGGGCTCTGTCGGGCTCTGTCGGGCCCTGTCGGGCTCTGTCGGGCTCTGTCGGGCTCTGTCGGGCTCTGTCGGGTCTACTGGGCTCTACTGGGCTCTGTCGGGCTCTGTCGGGCTCTGTCGGGCTCTACTGGGCCCTGTCGGGCCCTGTCGGGCTCTGTCGGGCTCTGTCGGGCTCTGTCGGGCTCTGTCGGGCCCTGTCGGGCTCTGTCGGGTTCTGTCGTGCCCTGTCGGGCCCTGTCGGGCTCTGTCGGGCTCTGTCGGGCTCTGTCGGGCTCTACTGGGCCCTGTCGGGCCCTGTCGGGCTCTGTCGGGCTCTGTCGGGCTCTACTGGGCCCTGTCGGGCCCTGTCGGGCTCTGTCGGGCTCTGTCGGGCCCTGTCGGGCCCTGTCGGGCCCTGTCGGGCTCTGTCGGGCTCTGTCGGGCTCTACTGGGCTCTGTCGGGCTCTGTCGGGCTCTGTCGGGCTCTGTCGGGCTCTACTGGGCCCTGTCGGGCTCTGTCGGGCTCTGTCGGGCTCTGTCGGGCCCTGTCGGGCCCTGTCGGGCTCTGTCGGGCTCTGTCGGGCTCTACTGGGCTCTGTCGGGCTCTGTCGGGCTCTGTCGGGCTCTATCGGGCTCTGTCGGGCTCTGTCGGGCCCTGTCGGGCTCTGTCGGGCCCTGTCGGGCCCTGTCGGGCCCTGTCGGGCTCTGTCGGGCTCTGTCGGGCCCTGTCGGGCTCTGTCGGGCTCTGTCGGGCTCTATCGGGCTCTACTGGGCCCTGTCGGGCTCTGTCGGGCCCTGTCGGGCCCTGTCGGGCTCTGTCGGGCTCTGTCGGGCTCTGTCGGGCTCTACTGGGCCCTGTCGGGCTCTGTCGGGCTCTGTCGGGCTCTGTCGGGCTCTACTGGGCCCTGTCGGGCTCTGTCGGGCCCTGTCGGGCCCTGTCGGGCTCTGTCAGGCTCTGTCGGGCTCTGTCGGGCTCTGTCGGGCTCTACTGGGCCCTGTCGGGCCCTGTCGGGCTCTGTCGGGCTCTGTCGGGCTCTGTCGGGCTCTACTGGGCCCTGTCGGGCTCTGTCGGGCCCTGTCGGGCTCTGTCGGGCTCTGTCGGGCCCTGTCGGGCTCTGTCGGGCTCTGTCGGGCTCTACTGGGCTCTACTGGGCTCTGTCGGGCTCTGTCGGGCTCTACTGGGCCCTGTCGGGCCCTGTCGGGCTCTGTCGGGCTCTACTGGGCTCTGTCGGGCTCTGTCGGGCTCTGTCGGGCTCTACTGGGCTCTGTCGGGCTCTGTAGGGCTCTGTCGGGCTCTGTCGGGCTCTACTGGGCTCTGTCGGGCCCTGTCGGGCCCTGTCGGGCCCTGTCGGGCTCTGTCGGGCCCTGTCGGGCCCTGTCGGGCTCTGTCAGGCTCTGTCGGGCTCTGTCGGGCTCTACTGGGCCCTGTCGGGCCCTGTCGGGCCCTGTCGGGCTCTACTGGGCTCTACTGGGCTCTGTCGGGCTCTTTCGGGCTCTACTGGGCCCTGTCGGGCCCTGTCGGGCCCTGTCGGGCTCTGTCGGGCCCTGTCGGGCCCTGTCGGGCTCTGTCGGGCTCTGTCGGGCCCTGTCGGGCTCTGTCGGGCTCTGTCGGGCTCTGTCGGGCTCTACTGGGCTCTACTGGGCTCTGTCGGGCTCTGTCGGGCTCTACTGGGCCCTGTCGGGCCCTGTCGAGCCCTGTCGGGCTCTGTCGGGCTCTGTCGGTCCCTGTCGGGCTCTGTCGGGCTCTGTCGGGCTCTGTCGGGCTCTACTGGGCCCTGTCGGGCTCTGTCGGGCTCTGTCGGGCCCTGTCGCGCTCTGTCGGGCTCTGTCGGGCCCTGACGGGCTCTGTCGGGCTCTACTGGGCCCTGTCGGGCCCTGTCGGGCTCTGTCGGGCTGTGTTGGGCTCTGTCGAGCTCTACTGGGCTCTACTGGGCTCTGTCGGGCTCTGTCGGGCTCTGTCGGGCTCTACTGGGCCCTGTTTGGCCCTGTCGGGCTCTGTCGGTCTCTGTCGGGCTCTGTCGGGCTCTACTGGGCTCTACTGGGCTCTGTCGGGCTCTGTCGGGCTCTGTCGGGCCCTGTCGGGCTCTGTCGGGCCCTGTCGGGCTCTGTCGGGCTCTGTCGTGCCCTGTCGGGCCCTGTCGGGCTCTGTCGGGCCCTGTCGGGCTCTGTCGGGCCCTGTCGGGCTCTGTCGGGCTCTACTGGGCTCTACTGGGCTCTGTCGGGCTCTGTCGGGCTCTACTGGGCCCTGTCGGGCCCTGTCGAGCCCTGTCGGGCTCTGTCGGGCTCTGTCGGTCCCTGTCGGGCTCTGTCGGGCTCTGTCGGGCTCTGTCGGGCTCTGTCGGGCTCTACTGGGCCCTGTCGGGCTCTGTCGGGCTCTGTCGGGCCCTGTCGCGCTCTGTCGGGCTCTGTCGGGCCCTGTCGGGCTCTGTCGGGCTCTACTGGGCCCTGTCGGGCTCTGTTGGGCCCTGTCGGGCTCTGTCGGGCCCTGTCGGGCTCTGTCGGGCTCTGTCGGGCCCTCTCGGGCTCTGTCGGGCTCTGTCGGGCTCTGTCGGGCTCTACTGGGCTCTGTCGGGCCCTGTCGGGCCCTGTCGGGCTCTGTCGGGCTCTGTCGGGCCCTGTCGGGCCCTGTCGGGCTCTGTCGGGCTCTGTCGGGCTCTACTGGGCTCTGTCGGGCTCTGTCGGGCTCTGTCGGGCCCTGTCGGGCCCTGTCGGGCCCTGTCGGGCTCTGTCGGGCCCTGTCGGGCTCTGTCGGGCTCTGTCGGGCTCTGTCGGGCTCTACTGGGCCCTGTCGGGCTCTGTCGGGCTCTGTCGGGCCCTGTTGGGCCCTGTCGGGCTCTGTCGGGCTCTGTCGGGCTCTACTGGGCTCTGTCGGGCTCTGTCGGGCTCTGTCGGGCTCTGTCGGGCTCTGTGGGGCCATGTGGGGCTCTGTCGGGCCCTGTCGGGCCCTGTCGGGCCCTGTCGGGCTCTGTCGGGCTCTGTCGGGCCCTGTCGGGCTCTGTCGGGCTCTGTCGGGCTCTGTCGGGCTCTACTGGGCCCTGTCGGGCTCTGTCGGGCTCTGTGGGGCCCTGTCGGGCTCTGTCGGGCTCTGTCGGGCCCTGTCGGGCCCTGTCGGGCCCTGTCGGGCTCTGTCGGGCTCTGTCGGGCTCTGTCGGGCTCTACTGGGCCCTGTCGGGCTCTGTCGGGCTCTGTCGGGCTCTGTCGGGCTCTGTCGTGCCCTGTCGGGCTCTGTCGGGCTCTACTGGGCCCTGTCGGGCCCTGTCGGACTCTGTCGGGCCCTGTCGGGCCCTGTCGGGCTCTTTCGGGCTCTGTCGGGCCCTGTCGGGCTCTGTCGGGCTCTACTGGGCCCTGTCGGGCCCTGTCGGGACCTGTCGGGCTCTGTCGGGCTCTGTCGGGCTCTACTGGGCTCTACTGGGCTCTGTCGGGCTCTACTGGGCCCTGTCGGGCCCTGTCGGGCTCTGTCGGGCTCTGTCGGGCCCTGTCGGGCCCTGTCGGGCTCTGTCGGGCTCTGTCGTGCCCTGTCGGGCTCTGTCGGGCTCTGTCGGGCCCTGTCGGGCTCTGTCGGGCTCTGTCGGGCTCTGTCGGGCTCTACTGGGCTCTACTGGGCTCTGTCGGGCTCTGTCGGGCTCTACTGGGCCCTGTCGGGCCCTGTCGGGCTCTGTCGGGCTCTACTGGGCTCTGTCGGGCTCTGTCGGGCTCTGTCGGGCTCTACTGGGCTCTGTCGGGCTCTGTCGGGCTCTGTCGGGCTCTACTGGGCTCTGTCGGGCCCTGTCGGGCTCTGTCGGGCCCTATCGGGCTCTGTCGGGCTCTGTCGGGCCCTGTCGGGCCCTGTCGGGCTCTGTCAGGCTCTGTCGGGCTCTGTCGGGCTCTACTGGGCCCTGTCGGGCCCTGTCGGGCCCTGTCGGGCTCTACTGGGCTCTACTGGGCTCTGTCGGGCTCTGTCGGGCTCTACTGGGCCCTGTCGGGCCCTGTCGAGCCCTGTCGGGCTCTGTCGGGCTCTGTCGGTCCCTGTCGGGCTCTGTCGGGCTCTGTCGGGCTCTGTCGGGCTCTACTGGGCCCTGTCGGCCCTGTCGGGCTCTGTCGGGCCCTGTCGGGCCCTGTCGGGCTCTGTCGGGCTCTGTCGGGCCCTGTCGGGCCCTGTCGGGCTCTGTCGGGCTCTGTCGGGCTCTGTCGGGCTCTACTGGGCTCTACTGGGCTCTGTCGGGCTCTGTCGGGCTCTACTGGGCCCTGTCGAGCCCTGTCGGGCTCTGTCGGGCTCTGTCGGTCCCTGTCGGGCTCTGTCGGGCTCTGTCGGGCTCTGTCGGGCTCTGTCGGGCCCTGTCGCGCTCTGTCGGGCTCTGTCGGGCCCTGTCGCGCTCTGTCGGGCTCTGTCGGGCCCTGTCGGGCTCTGTCGGGCTCTACTGGGCCCTGTCGGGCTCTGTCGGGCCCTGTCGGGCCCTGTCGGGCTCTGTCGGGCTCTGTCGGGCTCTACTGGGCTCTGTCGGGCTCTGTCGGGCTCTGTCGGGCTCTATCGGGCTCTGTCGGGCTCTGTCGGGCTCTGTCGGGCTCTGTCGGGCCCTGTCGGGCTCTGTCGGGCCCTGTCGGGCCCTGTCGGGCCCTGTCGGGCTCTGTCGGGCTCTGTCGGGCCCTGTCGGGCTCTGTCGGGCTCTGTCGGGCTCTATCGGGCTCTACTGGGCCCTGTCGGGCTCTGTCGGGCCCTGTCGGGCCCTGTCGGGCTCTGTCGGGCTCTGTCGGGCTCTGTCGGGCTCTACTGGGCCCTGTCGGGCTCTGTCGGGCTCTGTCGGGCTCTGTCGGGCTCTACTGGGCCCTGTCGGGCTCTGTCGGGCCCTGTCGGGCCCTGTCGGGCTCTGTCAGGCTCTGTCGGGCTCTGTCGGGCTCTGTCGGGCTCTACTGGGCCCTGTCGGGCCCTGTCGGGCTCTGTCGGGCTCTGTCGGGCTCTGTCGGGCTCTACTGGGCCCTGTCGGGCTCTGTCGGGCCCTGTCGGGCTCTGTCGGGCTCTGTCGGGCCCTGTCGGGCTCTGTCGGGCTCTGTCGGGCTCTACTGGGCTCTACTGGGCTCTGTCGGGCTCTGTCGGGCTCTACTGGGCCCTGTCGGGCCCTGTCGGGCTCTGTCGGGCTCTACTGGGCTCTGTCGGGCTCTGTCGGGCTCTGTCGGGCTCTGTCGGGCTCTACTGGGCTCTGTCGGGCTCTGTAGGGCTCTGTCGGGCTCTGTCGGGTTCTACTGGGCTCTGTCGGGCCCTGTCGGGCCCTGTCGGGCTCTGTCGGGCTCTGTCGGGCCCTGTCGGGCCCTGTCGGGCTCTGTCAGGCTCTGTCGGGCTCTGTCGGGCTCTACTGGGCCCTGTCGGGCCCTGTCGGGCCCTGTCGGGCTCTACTGGGCTCTACTGGGCTCTGTCGGGCTCTTTCGGGCTCTACTGGGCCCTGTCGGGCCCTGTCGGGCCCTGTCGGGCCCTGTCGGGCTCTGTCGGGCCCTGTCGGGCCCTGTCGGGCTCTGTCGGGCTCTGTCGGGCCCTGTCGGGCTCTGTCGGGCTCTGTCGGGCTCTGTCGGGCTCTACTGGGCTCTACTGGGCTCTGTCGGGCTCTGTCGGGCTCTACTGGGCCCTGTCGGGCCCTGTCGAGCCCTGTCGGGCTCTGTCGGGCTCTGTCGGTCCCTGTCGGGCTCTGTCGGGCTCTGTTGGGCTCTGTCGGGCTCTACTGGGCCCTGTCGGGCTCTGTCGGGCTCTGTCGGGCCCTGTCGCGCTCTGTCGGGCTCTGTCGGGCCCTGTCGGGCTCTGTCGGGCTCTACTGGGCCCTGTCGGGCCCTGTCGGGCCCTGTCGGGCTGTGTCGGGCTGTGTCGGGCTCTGTCGGGCTCTACTGGGCTCTACTGGGCTCTGTCGGGCTCTGTCGGGCTCTGTCGGGCTCTACTGGGCCCTGTTTGGCCCTGTCGGGCTCTGTCGGGCTCTGTCGGGCTCTGTCGGGCTCTACTGGGCTCTACTGGGCTCTGTCGGGCTCTGTCGGGCTCTGTCGGGCCCTGTCGGGCTCTGTCGGGCCCTGTCGGGCTCTGTCGGGCTCTGTCGTGCCCTGTCGGGCCCTGTCGGGCTCTGTCGGGCCCTGTCGGGCTCTGTCGGGCCCTGTCGGGATCTGTCGGGCTCTGTCGGGCCCTCTCGGGCTCTGTCGGGCTCTGTCGGGCTCTGTCGGGCTCTACTGGGCTCTGTCGGGCCCTGTCGGGCCCTGTCGGGCTCTGTCGGGCTCTGTCGGGCCCTGTCGGGCCCTGTCGGGCTCTGTCGGGCTCTGTCGGGCTCTACTGGGCTCTGTCGGGCTCTGTCGGGCTCTGTCGGGCTCTACTGGGCCCTGTCGGGCTCTGTCGGGCTCTGTCGGGCCCTGTTGGGCCCTGTCGGGCTCTGTCGGGCTCTGTCGGGCTCTACTGGGCTCTGTCGGGCTCTGTCGGGCTCTGTCGGGCTCTGTCGGGCTCTGTGGGGCCATGTGGGGCTCTGTCGGGCCCTGTCGGGCCCTGTCGGGCCCTGTCGGGCCCTGTCGGGCTCTGTCGGGCTCTGTCGGGCCCTGTCGGGCTCTGTCGGGCTCTGTCGGGCTCTCTCGGGCTCTACTGGGCCCTGTCGGGCTCTGTCGGGCTCTGTGGGGCCCTGTCGGGCTCTGTCGGGCTCTGTCGGGCTCTGTCGGGCTCTGTCGGGCCCTGTCGGGCTCTGTCGGGCCCTGTCGGGCCCTGTCGGGCTCTGTCGGGCTCTGTCGGGCTCTGTCGGGCTCTACTGGGCCCTGTCGGGCTCTGTCGGGCTCTGTCGGGCTCTGTCGGGCTCTGTCGGACTCTGTCGTGCCCTGTCGGGCTCTGTCGGGCTCTGTCGGGCCCTGTCGGGCTCTATCGGGCCCTGTCGGGCTCTGTCGGGCTCTGTCGGGCTCTGTCGGGCTCTACTGGGCCCTGTCGGGCTCTGTCGGGCCCTGTCGGGCCCTGTCGGGCTCTTTCGGGCTCTGTCGGGCCCTGTCGGGCTCTGTCGGGCTCTACTGGGCCCTGTCGGGCCCTGTCGGGACCTGTCGGGCTCTGTCGGGCTCTGTCGGGCTCTACTGGGCTCTACTGGGCTCTGTCGGGCTCTACTGGGCCCTGTCGGGCCCTGTCGGGCTCTGTCGGGCTCTGTCGGGCCCTGTCGGGCCCTGTCGGGCTCTGTCGGGCTCTGTCGTGCCCTGTCGGGCTCTGTCGGGCTCTGTCGGGCCCTGTCGGGCTCTGTCGGGCTCTACTGGGCCCTGTCGGGCCCTGTCGGGCTCTGTCGGGCTCTACTGGGCTCTGTCGGGCTCTGTCGGGCTCTGTCGGGCTCTACTGGGCTCTGTCGGGCTCTGTCGGGCTCTGTCGGGCTGTGTCGGGCTCTACTGGGCTCTGTCGGGCCCTGTCGGGCTCTGTCGGGCCCTCTCGGGCTCTGTCGGGCTCTGTCGGGCCCTGTCGGGCCCTGTCGGGCTCTGTCAGGCTCTGTCGGGCTCTGTCGGGCTCTACTGGGCCCTGTCGGGCCCTGTCGGGCCCTGTCGGGCTCTACTGGGCTCTACTGGGCTCTGTCGGGCTCTGTCGGGCTCTACTGGGCCCTGTCGGGCCCTGTCGAGCCCTGTCGGGCTCTGTCGGGCTCTGTCGGTCCCTGTCGGGCTCTGTCGGCTCTGTCGGGCTCTGTCGGGCTCTACTGGGCCCTGTCGGGGCTCTGTCGGGCTCTGTCGGGCCCTGTCGGGCCCTGTCGGGCTCTGTCGGGCTCTGTCGGTCCCTGTCGGGCCCTGTCGGGCTCTGTCGGGCTCTGTCGGGCTCTGTCGGGCTCTACTGGGCTCTACTGGGCTCTGTCGGGCTCTGTCGGGCTCTACTGGGCCCTGTCGGGCTCTGTCGGGGTCTGTCGGGCCCTGGTCGGGCTCTGTCGGGCTCTGTCGGGCCCTGTCGGACTCTGTCGGGCTCTACTGGGCCCTGGTCGGGCCCTGTCGGGCTCTGTCGGGCTCTGTCGGGCTCTACTGGGCTCTACTGGGCTCTGTCGGGCTCTACTGGGCCCTGTCGGGCCCTGTCGGGCTCTGTCGGGCTCTGTCGGGCTCTGTCGGGCCCTGTCGGGCTCTGTCGGGCTCTGTCGTGCCCTGTCGGGCCCTGTCGAGCTCTATCGGGCCCTGTCGGGCCCTGTCGGGCTCTGTCGGGCTCTGTCGGGCTCTGTCGGGCCCTGTCGGGCTCTGTCGGGCTCTGTCGGGCTCTATCAGGCTCTACTGGGCCCTGTCGGGCCCTGTCGGGCTCTGTCGGGCTCTGTCGGGCTCTGTCGGGCTCTACTGGGCCCTGTCGGGCTCTGTCGGGCTCTGTCGGGCTCTGTCGGGCTCTACTGGGCCCTGTCGGGCTCTGTCGGGCTCTGTCGGGCCCTGTCGGGCTCTGTCGGGCTCTGTCGGGCCCTGTCGGGCTCTGTCGGGCTCTGTCGGGCTCTGTCGGGCTCTACTGGGCTCTACTGGGCTCTGTCGGGCTCTGTCGGGCTCTACTGGGCCCTGTCGGGCCCTGTCGGGCCCTGTCGGGCTCTACTGGGCCCTGTCGGGCCCTGTCGGGCCCTGTCGGGCTCTGTCGGGCTCTACTGGGCTCTGTCGGGCTCTGTCGGGTTCTGTCGGGCTCTACTGGGCTCTGTCGGGCTCTGTCGGGCTCTGTCGGGCTCTGTCGGGCTCTGTCGGGCTCTACTGGGCTCTGTCGGGCTCTACTGGGCCCTGTCGGGCTCTGTCGGGCTCTGTCGGGCTCTGTCGGGCTCTACTGGGCCCTGTCGGGCTCTGTCGGGCCCTGTCGGGCCCTGTCGGGCTCTGTCAGACTCTGTCGGGCTCTGTCGGGCTCTGTCGGGCTCTACTGGGCCCTGTCGGGCTCTGTCGGGCTCTGTCGGGCTCTGTCGGGCTCTGTCGGGCTCTACTGGGCCCTGTCGGGCTCTGTCGGGCTCTGTCGGGCCCTGTCGGGCTCTGTCGGGCTCTGTCGGGCTCTGTCGGGCTCTGTCGGGCTCTACTGGGCTCTACTGGGCTCTGTCGGGCTCTGTCGGGCTCTACTGGGCCCTGTCGGGCCCTGTCGGGCCCTGTCGGGCTCTGTCGGGCTCTACTGGGCTCTGTCGGGCTCTGTCGGGCTCTGTCGGGCTCTACTGGGCCCTGTCGGGCCCTGTCGGGCTCTGTCGGGCCCTGTCGGGCTCTGTCGGGCTCTGTCGGGCCCTGTCGGGCCCTGTCGGGCTCTGTCAGGCTCTGTCGGGCTCTACTGGGCCCTGTCGGGCCCTGTCGGGCCCTGTCGGGCTCTACTGGGCTCTGTCGGGCTCTTTCGGGCTCTACTGGGCCCTGTCGGGCCCTGTCGGGCTCTGTCGGGCCCTGTCGGGCTCTGTCGGGCTCTGTCGGGCTCTGTCGGGCTCTACTGGGCTCTACTGGGCTCTGTCGGGCTCTGTCGGGCTCTGTCGGGCTCTACTGGGCCCTGTTTGGCCCTGTCGGGCTCTGTCGGGCTCTGTCGGGCTCTGTCGGGCTCTACTGGGCTCTACTGGGCTCTGTCGGGCTCTGTCGGGCTCTGTCGGGCCCTGTCGGGCTCTGTCGGGCCCTGTCGGGCTCTGTCGGGCTCTGTCGTGCCCTGTCGGGCCCTGTCGGGCTCTGTCGGGCCCTGTCGGGCTCTGTCGGGCCCTGTCGGGATCTGTCGGGCTCTGTCGGGCCCTCTCGGGCTCTGTCGGGCTCTGTCGGGCTCTGTCGGGCTCTACTGGGCTCTGTCGGGCCCTGTCGGGCCCTGTCGGGCTCTGTCGGGCTCTGTCGGGCCCTGTCGGGCCCTGTCGGGCTCTGTCGGGCTCTGTCGGGCTCTACTGGGCTCTGTCGGGCTCTGTCGGGCTCTGTCGGGCTCTACTGGGCCCTGTCGGGCTCTGTCGGGCTCTGTCGGGCCCTGTTGGGCCCTGTCGGGCTCTGTCGGGCTCTGTCGGGCTCTACTGGGCTCTGTCGGGCTCTGTCGGGCTCTGTCGGGCTCTGTCGGGCTCTGTGGGGCCATGTGGGGCTCTGTCGGGCCCTGTCGGGCCCTGTCGGGCCCTGTCGGGCCCTGTCGGGCTCTGTCGGGCTCTGTCGGGCCCTGTCGGGCTCTGTCGGGCTCTGTCGGGCTCTCTCGGGCTCTACTGGGCCCTGTCGGGCTCTGTCGGGCTCTGTGGGGCCCTGTCGGGCTCTGTCGGGCTCTGTCGGGCTCTGTCGGGCCCTGTCGGGCTCTGTCGGGCCCTGTCGGGCCCTGTCGGGCTCTGTCGGGCTCTGTCGGGCTCTGTCGGGCTCTACTGGGCCCTGTCGGGCTCTGTCGGGCTCTGTCGGGCTCTGTCGGGCTCTGTCGGACTCTGTCGTGCCCTGTCGGGCTCTGTCGGGCTCTGTCGGGCCCTGTCGGGCTCTATCGGGCCCTGTCGGGCTCTGTCGGGCTCTGTCGGGCTCTGTCGGGCTCTACTGGGCCCTGTCGGGCTCTGTCGGGCCCTGTCGGGCCCTGTCGGGCTCTTTCGGGCTCTGTCGGGCCCTGTCGGGCTCTGTCGGGCTCTACTGGGCCCTGTCGGGCCCTGTCGGGACCTGTCGGGCTCTGTCGGGCTCTGTCGGGCTCTACTGGGCTCTACTGGGCTCTGTCGGGCTCTACTGGGCCCTGTCGGGCCCTGTCGGGCTCTGTCGGGCTCTGTCGGGCCCTGTCGGGCCCTGTCGGGCTCTGTCGGGCTCTGTCGTGCCCTGTCGGGCTCTGTCGGGCTCTGTCGGGCCCTGTCGGGCTCTGTCGGGCTCTACTGGGCCCTGTCGGGCCCTGTCGGGCTCTGTCGGGCTCTACTGGGCTCTGTCGGGCTCTGTCGGGCTCTGTCGGGCTCTACTGGGCTCTGTCGGGCTCTGTCGGGCTCTGTCGGGCTGTGTCGGGCTCTACTGGGCTCTGTCGGGCCCTGTCGGGCTCTGTCGGGCCCTCTCGGGCTCTGTCGGGCTCTGTCGGGCCCTGTCGGGCCCTGTCGGGCTCTGTCAGGCTCTGTCGGGCTCTGTCGGGCTCTACTGGGCCCTGTCGGGCCCTGTCGGGCCCTGTCGGGCTCTACTGGGCTCTACTGGGCTCTGTCGGGCTCTGTCGGGCTCTACTGGGCCCTGTCGGGCCCTGTCGAGCCCTGTCGGGCTCTGTCGGGCTCTGTCGGTCCCTGTCGGGCTCTGTCGGCTCTGTCGGGCTCTGTCGGGCTCTACTGGGCCCTGTCGGGCTCTGTCGGGCTCTGTCGGGCCCTGTCGGGCCCTGTCGGGCTCTGTCGGGCTCTGTCGGGCCCTGTCGGGCCCTGTCGGGCTCTGTCGGGCTCTGTCGGGCTCTGTCGGGCTCTACTGGGCTCTACTGGGCTCTGTCGGGCTCTGTCGGGCTCTACTGGGCCCTGTCGGGCTCTGTCGGGGTCTGTCGGGCCCTGTCGGGCTCTGTCGGGCTCTGTCGGGCCCTGTCGGACTCTGTCGGGCTCTACTGGGCCCTGTCGGGCCCTGTCGGGCTCTGTCGGGCTCTGTCGGGCTCTACTGGGCTCTACTGGGCTCTGTCGGGCTCTACTGGGCCCTGTCGGGCCCTGTCGGGCTCTGTCGGGCTCTGTCGGGCTCTGTCGGGCCCTGTCGGGCTCTGTCGGGCTCTGTCGTGCCCTGTCGGGCCCTGTCGAGCTCTATCGGGCCCTGTCGGGCCCTGTCGGGCTCTGTCGGGCTCTGTCGGGCTCTGTCGGGCCCTGTCGGGCTCTGTCGGGCTCTGTCGGGCTCTATCAGGCTCTACTGGGCCCTGTCGGGCCCTGTCGGGCTCTGTCGGGCTCTGTCGGGCTCTGTCGGGCTCTACTGGGCCCTGTCGGGCTCTGTCGGGCTCTGTCGGGCTCTGTCGGGCTCTACTGGGCCCTGTCGGGCTCTGTCGGGCTCTGTCGGGCCCTGTCGGGCTCTGTCGGGCTCTGTCGGGCCCTGTCGGGCTCTGTCGGGCTCTGTCGGGCTCTGTCGGGCTCTACTGGGCTCTACTGGGCTCTGTCGGGCTCTGTCGGGCTCTACTGGGCCCTGTCGGGCCCTGTCGGGCCCTGTCGGGCTCTACTGGGCCCTGTCGGGCCCTGTCGGGCCCTGTCGGGCTCTGTCGGGCTCTACTGGGCTCTGTCGGGCTCTGTCGGGTTCTGTCGGGCTCTACTGGGCTCTGTCGGGCTCTGTCGGGCTCTGTCGGGCTCTGTCGGGCTCTGTCGGGCTCTACTGGGCTCTGTCGGGCTCTACTGGGCCCTGTCGGGCTCTGTCGGGCTCTGTCGGGCTCTGTCGGGCTCTACTGGGCCCTGTCGGGCTCTGTCGGGCCCTGTCGGGCCCTGTCGGGCTCTGTCAGACTCTGTCGGGCTCTGTCGGGCTCTGTCGGGCTCTACTGGGCCCTGTCGGGCTCTGTCGGGCTCTGTCGGGCTCTGTCGGGCTCTGTCGGGCTCTACTGGGCCCTGTCGGGCTCTGTCGGGCTCTGTCGGGCCCTGTCGGGCTCTGTCGGGCTCTGTCGGGCTCTGTCGGGCTCTGTCGGGCTCTACTGGGCTCTACTGGGCTCTGTCGGGCTCTGTCGGGCTCTACTGGGCCCTGTCGGGCCCTGTCGGGCCCTGTCGGGCTCTGTCGGGCTCTACTGGGCTCTGTCGGGCTCTGTCGGGCTCTGTCGGGCTCTACTGGGCCCTGTCGGGCCCTGTCGGGCTCTGTCGGGCCCTGTCGGGCTCTGTCGGGCTCTGTCGGGCCCTGTCGGGCCCTGTCGGGCTCTGTCAGGCTCTGTCGGGCTCTACTGGGCCCTGTCGGGCCCTGTCGGGCCCTGTCGGGCTCTACTGGGCTCTGTCGGGCTCTTTCGGGCTCTACTGGGCCCTGTCGGGCCCTGTCGGGCTCTGTCGGGCCCTGTCGGGCTCTGTCGGGCTCTGTCGGGCTCTGTCGGGCTCTACTGGGCTCTACTGGGCTCTGTCGGGCTCTGTCGGGCTCTACTGGGCCCTGTCGGGCCCTGTCAGGCCCTGTCGGGCTCTGTCGGGCTCTGTCGGGCTCCACTGGGCTCTACTGGGCTCTGTCGGGCTCTGTGGGGCTCTGTCGGGCTCTGTCGGGCCCTGTCGGGCTCTGTCGGTCCCTGTCGGGCTCTGTCGGGCTCTGTCGGGCTCTACTGGGCCCTGTCGGGCCCTGTCGGGCCCTGTCGGGCTCTGTCGGGCTCTGTCGGGCTCTACTGGGCGATACTGGGCTCTGTCGGGCTCTGTGGGGCCCTGTCGGGCTCTGTCGGGCCCTGTCGGGCGCTGTCGGGCTCTGTCGGTCCCTGTCGGTCTCTGTCGGGCTCTGTCGGGCTCTGTCGGGCCCTGTCGGGCCCTGTCGGGCTCTGTCGGGCCCTGTCGGGCTCTGTCGGGCTCTACTGGGCCCTGTCGGGCCCTGTCGGGCCCTGTCGGGCTCTGTCGGGCTCTGTCGGGCTCTGTCGGGCTCTACTGGGCTCTACTGGGCTCTGTCGGGCTCTGTCGGGCTCTGTCGGGCTCTACTGGGCCCTGTTTGGCCCTGTCAGGCTCTGTCGGGGTCTACTGGGCTCTGTCGGGCTCTGTCGGGCTCTACTGGGCTCTGTCGGGCTCTGTCGGGTTCTGTCGGGCTCTGTCGGGCTCTGTCGGGCTCTGTCATTCCCTGTCGGGCCCTGTCGGGCTCTGTCAGGCCCTGTCGGGCCCTGTCGGGCCCTGTCGGGCTCTGTCGGGCCCTGTCGGGCCCTGTCGGGCTCTGTCGGGCTCTGTCGGGCTCTGTCGGGCTCTACTGGGCCCTGTCGGGCCCTGTCGGGCCCTGTCGGGCTCTGTCGGGCTCTGTCGGGCTCAACTGGGCTCTGTCGGGCCCTGTCGGGCTCTGTCGGGCTCTGTCGGGCCCTGTCGGGCCCTGTCGGGCTCTGTCGGGCTCTGTCGGGCTCTACTGGGCTCTGTCGGGCTCTGTCGGGCTCTGTCGGGCTCTACTGGGCCCTGTCGGGCTCTGTCGGGCTCTGTCGGGCCCTGTCGGGCCCAGTCGGGCTCTGTCGGGCTCTGTCGGGCTCTGTCGGGCTCTACTGGGCTCTGTCGGGCTCTGTCGGGCTCTGTCGGGCTCTGTCGGGCTCTACTGGGCCCTGTCGGGCTCTGTCGGGCTCTGTCGGGCTCTGTCGGGCTCTGTCGGGCTCTGTCGGGCTCTACTGGGCTCTACTGGGCTCTGTCGGGCTCTGTCGGGCTCTACTGGGCCCTGTCGGGCCCTGTCGGGCCCTGTCGGGCTCTGTCGGGCTCTACTGGGCTCTGTCGGGCTCTGTCGGGCTCTGTCGGGCTCTACTGGGCCCTGTCGGGCCCTGTCGGGCTCTGTCGGGCCCTGTCGGGCTCTGTCGGGCTCTGTCGGGCCCTGTCGGGCCCTGTCGGGCTCTGTCAGGCTCTGTCGGGCTCTACTGGGCCCTGTCGGGCCCTGTCGGGCCCTGTCGGGCTCTACTGGGCTCTGTCGGGCTCTTTCGGGCTCTACTGGGCCCTGTCGGGCCCTGTCGGGCTCTGTCGGGCCCTGTCGGGCTCTGTCGGGCTCTGTCGGGCCCTGTCGGGCTCTGTCGGGCTCTGTCGGGCTCTGTCGGGCTCTACTGGGCTCTACTGGGCTCTGTCGGGCTCTGTCGGGCTCTACTGGGCCCTGTCAGGCCCTGTCAGGCCCTGTCGGGCTCTGTCGGGCTCTGTCGGGCTCCACTGGGCTCTACTGGGCTCTGTCGGGCTCTGTGGGGCTCTGTCGGGCTCTGTCGGGCCCTGTCGGGCCCTGTCGGGCTCTGTCGGTCCCTGTCGGGCTCTGTCGGGCTCTGTCGGGCTCTACTGGGCCCTGTCGGGCCCTGTCGGGCCCTGTCGGGCTCTGTCGGGCTCTGTCGGGCTCTACTGGGCGATACTGGGCTCTGTGGGGCCCTGTCGGGCTCTGTGGGGCCCTGTCGGGCTCTGTCGGGCCCTGTCGGGCGCTGTCGGGCTCTGTCGGTCCCTGTCGGTCTCTGTCGGGCTCTGTCGGGCTCTGTCGGGCCCTGTCGGGCTCTGTCGGGCCCTGTCGGGACCTGTCGGGCCCTGTCGGGCCCTGTCGGGCTCTGTCGGGCTCTACTGGGCCCTGTCGGGCCCTGTCGGGCCCTGTCGGGCTCTGTCGGGCTCTGTCGGGCTCTGTCGGGCTCTACTGGGCTCTACTGGGCTCTGTCGGGCTCTGTCGGGCTCTGTCGGGCTCTACTGGGCCCTGTTTGGCCCTGTCAGGCTCTGTCGGGGTCTACTGGGCTCTGTCGGGCTCTGTCGGGCTCTACTGGGCTCTGTCGGGCTCTGTCGGGTTCTGTCGGGCTCTGTCGGGCTCTGTCGGGCTCTGTCGTTCCCTGTCGGGCCCTGTCGGGCTCTGTCAGGCCCTGTCGGGCCCTGTCGGGCCCTGTCGGGCTCTGTCGGGCCCTGTCGGGCCCTGTCGGGCTCTGTCGGGCTCTGTCGGGCTCTGTCGGGCTCTACTGGGCCCTGTCGGGCCCTGTCGGGCCCTGTCGGGCTCTGTCGGGCTCTGTCGGGCTCAACTGGGCTCTGTCGGGCCCTGTCGGGCTCTGTCGGGCTCTGTCGGGCCCTGTCGGGCCCTGTCGGGCTCTGTCGGGCTCTGTCGGGCTCTACTGGGCTCTGTCGGGCTCTGTCGGGCTCTGTCGGGCTCTACTGGGCCCTGTCGGGCTCTGTCGGGCTCTGTCGGGCCCTGTCGGGCCCTGTCGGGCTCTGTCGGGCTCTGTCGGGCTCTGTCGGGCTCTACTGGGCTCTGTCGGGCTCTGTCGGGCTCTGTCGGGCTCTGTCGGGCTCTACTGGGCCCTGTCGGGCTCTGTCGGGCTCTGTCGGTCTCTGTGGGGCCCTGTCGGGCTCTGTCGGGCCCTGTCGGGCTCTGTCGGGCCCTGTCGGGCCCTGTCGGGCCCTGTCGGGGTCTGTCGGGCTCTGTCGGGCTCTACTGGGCCCTGTCGGGCCCTGTCGGGCTCTGTCGGGCCCTGTCGGGCTCTGTCGGGCTCTGTCGTGCCCTGTCGGGCTCTGTCGGGCTCTGTCGGGCCCTGTCGGGCTCTGTCGGGCTCTGTCGGGCTCTGTCGGGCTCTGTCGGGCTCTACTGGGCCCTGTCGGGCTCTGTCGGGCTCTGTCGGGCCCTGTCGGGCTCTGTCGGGCTCTGTCGGGCCCTGTCGGGCTCTGTCGGGCTCTACTGGGCCCTGTCGGGCCCTGTCGGGCCCTGTCGGGCTCTGTCGGGCTCTGTCGGGCTCTACTGGGCTCTACTGGGCTCTGTCGTGCTCTGTCGGGCTCTGTCGGGCTCTGTCGGGCTCTGTCGGGCTCTGTCGGGCCCTCTCGGGCTCTGTCGGGCCCTGTCGGGCACTGTCGGGCTCTGTGGGGCTCTGTCGGGCCCTGTCGGGCTCTGTCGGGCTCTGTCGGGCTCTACTGGGCTCTACTGGGCTCTGTCGGGCTCTGTCGGGCTCTACTGGGCCCTGTCGGGCCCTGTCGGGCTCTGTCGGGCTCTGTCGGGCTCTACTGGGCTCTGTCGGGCTCTGTCGGGCTCTGTCGGGCTCTACTGGGCTCTGTCGGGCCCTGTCGGGCTCTGTCGGGCCCTGTCGGGCTCTGTCGGGCTCTGTCGGGCCCTGTCGGGCCCTGTCGGGCTCTGTCGGGCTCTACTGGGCTCTACTGGGCTCTGTCAGGCTCTTTCGGGCTCTACTGGGCCCTGTCGGGCCCTGTCGGGCCCTGTCGGGCTCTGTCGGGCCCTGTCGGGCTCTACTGGGCCCTGTCGGGCTCTGTCGGGCTCTGTCGGGCCCTGTCGGGCTCTGTCGGGCTCTGTCGGGCCCTGTCGGGCTCTGTCGGGCTCTACTGGGCCCTGTCGGGCCCTGTCGGGCTCTGTCGGGCTCTGTCGGGCTCTACTGGGCTCTACTGGGCTCTACTGGGCTCTGTCGGGCTCTGTCGTGCTCTGTCGGGCTCTGTCGGGCTCTGTCGGGCTCTGTCGGGCTCTGCTGGGCCCTGTCGGGCTCTGTCGGGCCCTCTCGGGCTCTGTCGGGCCCTGTCGGACCCTGTCGGGCCCTGTCGGGCTCTGTCGGGCTCTGTCAGGCCCTGTCGGGCTCTGTCGGGCTCTGTCGGGCTCTACTGGGCTCTACTGGGCTCTGTCGGGCTCTGTCGGGCTCTACTGGGCCCTGTCGGGCCCTGTCGGGCTCTGTCGGGCTCTGTCGGGCTCTACTGGGCTCTGTCGGGCTCTGTCGGGCTCTGTCAGGCTCTACTGGGCTCTGTCGGGCCCTGTCGGGCTCTGTCGGGCCCTGTCGGGCTCTGTCGGGCTCTGTCGGGCCCTGTCGGGCCCTGTCGGGCTCTGTCGGGCTCTACTGGGCTCTACTGGGCTCTGTCAGGCTCTTTCGGGCTCTACTGGGCCCTGTCGGGCCCTGTCGGGCCCTGTCGGGCTCTGTCGGGCCCTGTCGGGCCCTGTCGGGCTCTGTCGGGCTCTGTCGGGCTCTGTCGGGCCCTGTCGGGCTCTGTCGGGCTCTGTCGGGCTCTACTTGGCTCTACTGGGCTCTGTCGGGCTCTGTCGGGCTCTACTGGGCCCTGTCGGGCCCTGTCGGGCCCTGTCGGGCTCTGTCGGGCTCTACTGGGCTCTGTCGGGCTCTGTCGGGTTCTGTCGGGCTCTACTGGGCTCTGTCGGGCCCTGTCGGGCCCTGTCGGGCCCTGTCGGGCCCTGTCGGGCTCTGTCGGGCTCTACTGGGCCCTGTCGGGCTCTGTCGGGCTCTGTCGGGCTCTACTGGGCCCTGTCGGGCTCTGTCGGGCTCTACTGGGCCCTGTCGGGCCCTGTCGGGCCCTGTCGGGCTCTGTCGGGCTCTACTGGGCCCTGTCGGGCTCTGTCGGGCTCTGTCGGGCCCTGTCGGGCTTTGTCGGGCTCTGTCGGGCTCTGTCGGGCTCTACTGGGCCCTGTCGGGCTCTGTCGGGCCCTGTCGGGCCCTGTCGGGCCCTGTCGGGCTCTGTCAGGCTCTGTCGGGCTCTGTCGGGCTCTGTCGGGCTCTACTGGGCCCTGTCGGGCTCTGTCGGGCTCTGTCGGGCTCTGTCGGGCCCTGTCGGGCTCTGTCGGGCTCTACTGGGCCCTGTCGGGCCCTGTCGGGCTCTGTCGGGCTCTGTCGGGCCCTGTCGGGCTCTGTCGGGCTCTGTCGGGCTGTGTCGGGCTCTGTCGGGTCTACTGGGCTCTACTGGGCTCTGTCGGGCTCTGTCGGGCTCTGTCGGGCTCTACTGGGCCCTGTCGGGCCCTGTCGGGCTCTGTCGGGCTCTGTCGGGCTCTGTCGGGCTCTGTCGGGCCCTGTCGGGCTCTGTCGGGTTCTGTCGTGCCCTGTCGGGCCCTGTCGGGCTCTGTCGGGCTCTGTCGGGCTCTGTCGGGCTCTACTGGGCCCTGTCGGGCCCTGTCGGGCTCTGTCGGGCTCTGTCGGGCTCTACTGGGCCCTGTCGGGCCCTGTCGGGCTCTGTCGGGCTCTGTCGGGCCCTGTCGGGCCCTGTCGGGCCCTGTCGGGCTCTGTCGGGCTCTGTCGGGCTCTACTGGGCTCTGTCGGGCTCTGTCGGGCTCTGTCGGGCTCTGTCGGGCTCTACTGGGCCCTGTCGGGCTCTGTCGGGCTCTGTCGGGCTCTGTCGGGCCCTGTCGGGCCCTGTCGGGCTCTGTCGGGCTCTGTCGGGCTCTACTGGGCTCTGTCGGGCTCTGTCGGGCTCTGTCGGGCTCTATCGGGCTCTGTCGGGCTCTGTCGGGCTCTGTCGGGCTCTGTCGGGCCCTGTCGGGCTCTGTCGGGCCCTGTCGGGCCCTGTCGGGCCCTGTCGGGCTCTGTCGGGCTCTGTCGGGCCCTGTCGGGCTCTGTCGGGCTCTGTCGGGCTCTATCGGGCTCTACTGGGCCCTGTCGGGCTCTGTCGGGCCCTGTCGGGCCCTGTCGGGCTCTGTCGGGCTCTGTCGGGCTCTGTCGGGCTCTACTGGGCCCTGTCGGGCTCTGTCGGGCTCTGTCGGGCTCTGTCGGGCTCTACTGGGCCCTGTCGGGCTCTGTCGGGCCCTGTCGGGCCCTGTCGGGCTCTGTCAGGCTCTGTCGGGCTCTGTCGGGCTCTGTCGGGCTCTACTGGGCCCTGTCGGGCTCTGTCGGGCTCTGTCGGGCTCTGTCGGGCTCTGTCGGGCTCTACTGGGCCCTGTCGGGCTCTGTCGGGCCCTGTCGGGCTCTGTCGGGCTCTGTCGGGCCCTGTCGGGCTCTGTCGGGCTCTGTCGGGCTCTACTGGGCTCTACTGGGCTCTGTCGGGCTCTGTCGGGCTCTACTGGGCCCTGTCGGGCCCTGTCGGGCTCTGTCGGGCTCTACTGGGCTCTGTCGGGCTCTGTCGGGCTCTGTCGGGCTCTACTGGGCTCTGTCGGGCTCTGTAGGGCTCTGTCGGGCTCTGTCGGGCTCTACTGGGCTCTGTCGGGCCCTGTCGGGCCCTGTCGGGCCCTGTCGGGCTCTGTCGGGCTCTGTCGGGCCCTGTCGGGCCCTGTCGGGCTCTGTCAGGCTCTGTCGGGCTCTTTCGGGCTCTACTGGGCCCTGTCGGGCCCTGTCGGGCCCTGTCGGGCTCTACTGGGCTCTACTGGGCTCTTTCGGGCTCTACTGGGCCCTGTCGGGCCCTGTCGGGCCCTGTCGGGCTCTGTCGGGCCCTGTCGGGCTCTGTCGGGCTCTGTCGGGCCCTGTCGGGCTCTGTCGGGCTCTGTCGGGCTCTGTCGGGCTCTACTGGGCTCTACTGGGCTCTGTCGGGCTCTGTCGGGCTCTACTGGGCCCTGTCGGGCCCTGTCGAGCCCTGTCGGGCTCTGTCGGGCTCTGTCGGTCCCTGTCGGGCTCTGTCGGGCTCTGTCGGGCTCTGTCGGGCTCTACTGGGCCCTGTCGGGCTCTGTCGGGCTCTGTCGGGCCCTGTCGCGCTCTGTCGGGCTCTGTCGGGCCCTGTCGGGCTCTGTCGGGCTCTACTGGGCCCTGTCGGGCCCTGTCGGGCTCTGTCGGGCTGTGTCGGGCTCTGTCGAGCTCTACTGGGCTCTACTGGGCTCTGTCGGGCTCTGTCGGGCTCTGTCGGGCTCTACTGGGCCCTGTTTGGCCCTGTCGGGCTCTGTCGGGCTCTGTCGGGCTCTGTCGGGCTCTACTGGGCTCTACTGGGCTCTGTCGGGCCCTGTCGGGCTCTGTCGGGCCCTGTCGGGCTCTGTCGGGCTCTGTCGTGCCCTGTCGGGCCCTGTCGGGCTCTGTCGGGCCCTGTCGGGCTCTGTCGGGCCCTGTCGGGATCTGTCGGGCTCTACTGGGCTCTACTGGGCTCTGTCGGGCTCTGTCGGGCTCTACTGGGCCCTGTCGGGCCCTGTCGAGCCCTGTCGGGCTCTGTCGGGCTCTGTCGGTCCCTGTCGGGCTCTGTCGGGCTCTGTCGGGCTCTGTCGGGCTCTGTCGGGCTCTACTGGGCCCTGTCGGGCTCTGTCGGGCTCTGTCGGGCCCTGTCGCGCTCTGTCGGGCTCTGTCGGGCCCTGTCGGGCTCTGTCGGGCTCTACTGGGCCCTGTCGGGCTCTGTCGGGCCCTGTCGGGCTCTGTCGGGCTCTGTCGGGCCCTCTCGGGCTCTGTCGGGCTCTGTCGGGCTCTGTCGGGCTCTACTGGGCTCTGTCGGGCCTGTCGGGCCCTGTCGGGCTCTGTCGGGCTCTGTCGGGCCCTGTCGGGCCCTGTCGGGCTCTGTCGGGCTCTGTCGGGCTCTACTGGGCTCTGTCGGGCTCTGTCGGGCTCTGTCGGGCCCTGTCGGGCCCTGTCGGGCCCTGTCGGGCTCTGTCGGGCCCTGTCGGGCTCTGTCGGGCTCTGTCGGGCTCTGTCGGGCTCTACTGGGCCCTGTCGGGCTCTGTCGGGCTCTGTCGGGCCCTGTTGGGCCCTGTCGGGCTCTGTCGGGCTCTGTCGGGCTCTACTGGGCTCTGTCGGGCTCTGTCGGGCTCTGTCGGGCTCTGTGGGGCCATGTGGGGCCCTGTCGGGCCCTGTCGGGCCCTGTCGGGCTCTGTCGGGCTCTGTCGGGCTCTGTCGGGCTCTGTCGGGCTCTACTGGGCCCTGTCGGGCTCTGTCGGGCTCTGTGGGGCCCTGTCGGGCTCTGTCGGGCCCTGTCGGGCCCTGTCGGGCCCTGTCGGGCTCTGTCGGGCTCTACTGGGCCCTGTCGGGCTCTGTCAGGCTCTGTCGGGCTCTGTCGGGCTCTGTCGTGCCCTGTCGGGCTCTGTCGGGCTCTACTGGGCCCTGTCGGGCCCTGTCGGACTCTGTCGGGCCCTGTCGGGCCCTGTCGGGCTCTTTCGGGCTCTGTCGGGCCCTGTCGGGCTCTGTCGGGCTCTACTGGGCCCTGTCGGGCCCTGTCGGGACCTGTCGGGCTCTGTCGGGCTCTGTCGGGCTCTACTGGGCTCTACTGGGCTCTGTCGGGCTCTACTGGGCCCTGTCGGGCCCTGTCGGGCTCTGTCGGGCTCTGTCGGGCCCTGTCGGGCCCTGTCGGGCTCTGTCGGGCTCTGTCGTGCCCTGTCGGGCTCTGTCGGGCTCTGTCGGGCCCTGTCGGGCTCTGTCGGGCTCTGTCGGGCTCTGTCGGGCTCTACTGGGCTCTACTGGGCTCTGTCGGGCTCTGTCGGGCTCTACTGGGCCCTGTCGGGCCCTGTCGGGCTCTGTCGGGCTCTACTGGGCTCTGTCGGGCTCTGTCGGGCTCTGTCGGGCTCTACTGGGCTCTGTCGGGCTCTGTCGGGCTCTGTCGGGCTCTGTCGGGCTCTACTGGGCTCTGTCGGGCCCTGTCGGGCTCTGTCGGGCCCTATCGGGCTCTGTCGGGCTCTGTCGGGCCCTGTCGGGCCCTGTCGGGCTCTGTCAGGCTCTGTCGGGCTCTGTCGGGCTCTACTGGGCCCTGTCGGGCCCTGTCGGGCCCTGTCGGGCTCTACTGGGCTCTACTGGGCTCTGTCGGGCTCTGTCGGGCTCTACTGGGCCCTGTCGGGCCCTGTCGAGCCCTGTCGGGCTCTGTCGGGCTCTGTCGGTCCCTGTCGGGCTCTGTCGGGCTCTGTCGGGCTCTGTCGGGCTCTACTGGGCCCTGTCGGGCCCTGTCGGGCTCTGTCGGGCCCTGTCGGGCCCTGTCGGGCTCTGTCGGGCTCTGTCGGGCCCTGTCGGGCCCTGTCGGGCTCTGTCGGGCTCTGTCGGGCTCTGTCGGGCTCTACTGGGCTCTACTGGGCTCTGTCGGGCTCTGTCGGGCTCTACTGGGCCCTGTCGAGCCCTGTCGGGCTCTGTCGGGCTCTGTCGGTCCCTGTCGGGCTCTGTCGGGCTCTGTCGGGCTCTGTCGGGCTCTGTCGGGCTCTGTCGGGCCCTGTCGCGCTCTGTCGGGCTCTGTCGGGCCCTGTCGCGCTCTGTCGGGCTCTGTCGGGCCCTGTCGGGCTCTGTCGGGCTCTACTGGGCCCTGTCGGGCCCTGTCGGGCCCTGTCGGGCCCTGTCGGGCTCTGTCGGGCTCTGTCGGGCTGTGTCGGGCTCTGTCGGGCTCTACTGGGCTCTACTGGGCTCTGTCGGGCTCTGTCGGGCTCTGTCGGGCTCTACTGGGCCCTGTTTGGCCCTGTCGGGCTCTGTCGGGCTCTGTCGGGCTCTGTCGGGCTCTACTGGGCTCTACTGGGCTCTGTCGGGCTCTGTCGGGTTCTGTCGGGCTCTGTCGGGCTCTGTCGGGCTCTGTCGGGCCCTGTCGGGCTCTGTCGGGCTCTGTCGTGCCCTGTCGGGCCCTGTCGGGCTCTGTCGGGCCCTGTCGGGCTCTGTCGGGCCCTGTCGGGCTCTGTCGGGCTCTGTCGGGCCCTCTCGGGCTCTGTCGGGCTCTGTCGGGCTCTGTCGGGCTCTACTGGGCTCTGTCGGGCCCTGTCGGGCCCTGTCGGGCTCTACTGGGCTCTGTCGGGCTCTACTGGGCTCTGTCGGGCTCTGTCGGGCTCTGTCGGGCTCTGTCGGGCTCTACTGGGCCCTGTCGGTCTCTGTCGGGCTCTGTCGGGCCCTGTTGGGGCCTGTCGGGCTCTGTCGGGCTCTGTCGGGCTCTACTGGGCTCTGTCGGGCTCTACTGGGATCTGTCGGGCTCTGTCGGGCTCTGTCGGGCTCTGTCGGGCTCTACTGGGCCCTGTCGGGCTCTGTCGGGCCCTGTCGGGCCCTGTCGGGCTCTGTCGGGCTCTGTCGGGCTCTACTGGGCTCTGTCGGGCTCTGTCGGGCTCTGTCGGGCTCTATCGGGCTCTGTCGGGCTCTGTCGGGCCCTGTCGGGCTCTGTCGGGCCCTGTCGGGCCCTGTCGGGCCCTGTCGGGCTCTGTCGGGCTCTGTCGGGCCCTGTCGGGCTCTGTCGGGCTCTGTCGGGCTCTATCGGGCTCTACTGGGCCCTGTCGGGCTCTGTCGGGCCCTGTCGGGCCCTGTCGGGCTCTGTCGGGCTCTGTCGGGCTCTGTCGGGCTCTACTGGGCCCTGTCGGGCTCTGTCGGGCTCTGTCGGGCTCTGTCGGGCTCTACTGGGCCCTGTCGGGCTCTGTCGGGCCCTGTCGGGCCCTGTCGGGCTCTGTCAGGCTCTGTCGGGCTCTGTCGGGCTCTACTGGGCCCTGTCGGGCCCTGTCGGGCTCTGTCGGGCTCTGTCGGGCTCTGTCGGGCTCTACTGGGCCCTGTCGGGCTCTGTCGGGCCCTGTCGGGCTCTGTCGGGCTCTGTCGGGCCCTGTCGGGCTCTGTCGGGCTCTGTCGGGCTCTACTGGGCTCTACTGGGCTCTGTCGGGCTCTGTCGGGCTCTACTGGGCCCTGTCGGGCCCTGTCGGGCTCTGTCGGGCTCTACTGGGCTCTGTCGGGCTCTGTCGGGCTCTACTGGGCTCTGTCGGGCTCTGTAGGGCTCTGTCGGGCTCTGTCGGGCTCTACTGGGCTCTGTCGGGCCCTGTCGGGCCCTGTCGGGCTCTGTCGGGCTCTGTCGGGCCCTGTCGGGCCCTGTCGGGCTCTGTCAGGCTCTGTCGGGCTCTGTCGGGCTCTACTGGGCCCTGTCGGGCCCTGTCGGGCCCTGTCGGGCTCTACTGGGCTCTACTGGGCTCTGTCGGGCTCTTTCGGGCTCTACTGGGCCCTGTCGGGCCCTGTCGGGCCCTGTCGGGCCCTGTCGGGCTCTGTCGGGCCCTGTCGGGCCCTGTCGGGCTCTGTCGGGCTCTGTCGGGCCCTGTCGGGCTCTGTCGGGCTCTGTCGGGCTCTGTCGGGCTCTACTGGGCTCTACTGGGCTCTGTCGGGCTCTGTCGGGCTCTACTGGGCCCTGTCGGGCCCTGTCGAGCCCTGTCGGGCTCTGTCGGGCTCTGTCGGTCCCTGTCGGGCTCTGTCGGGCTCTGTTGGGCTCTGTCGGGCTCTACTGGGCCCTGTCGGGCTCTGTCGGGCTCTGTCGGGCCCTGTCGCGCTCTGTCGGGCTCTGTCGGGCCCTGTCGGGCTCTGTCGGGCTCTACTGGGCCCTGTCGGGCCCTGTCGGGCCCTGTCGGGCTCTGTCGGGCTGTGTCGGGCTCTGTCGGGCTCTACTGGGCTCTACTGGGCTCTGTCGGGCTCTGTCGGGCTCTGTCGGGCTCTACTGGGCCCTGTTTGGCCCTGTCGGGCTCTGTCGGGCTCTGTCGGGCTCTGTCGGGCTCTACTGGGCTCTACTGGGCTCTGTCGGGCTCTGTCGGGCTCTGTCGGGCCCTGTCGGGCTCTGTCGGGCCCTGTCGGGCTCTGTCGGGCTCTGTCGTGCCCTGTCGGGCCCTGTCGGGCTCTGTCGGGCCCTGTCGGGCTCTGTCGGGCCCTGTCGGGATCTGTCGGGCTCTGTCGGGCCCTCTCGGGCTCTGTCGGGCTCTGTCGGGCTCTGTCGGGCTCTACTGGGCTCTGTCGGGCCCTGTCGGGCCCTGTCGGGCTCTGTCGGGCTCTGTCGGGCCCTGTCGGGCCCTGTCGGGCTCTGTCGGGCTCTGTCGGGCTCTACTGGGCTCTGTCGGGCTCTGTCGGGCTCTGTCGGGCTCTACTGGGCCCTGTCGGGCTCTGTCGGGCTCTGTCGGGCCCTGTTGGGCCCTGTCGGGCTCTGTCGGGCTCTGTCGGGCTCTACTGGGCTCTGTCGGGCTCTGTCGGGCTCTGTCGGGCTCTGTCGGGCTCTGTGGGGCCATGTGGGGCTCTGTCGGGCCCTGTCGGGCCCTGTCGGGCCCTGTCGGGCCCTGTCGGGCTCTGTCGGGCTCTGTCGGGCCCTGTCGGGCTCTGTCGGGCTCTGTCGGGCTCTGTCGGGCTCTACTGGGCCCTGTCGGGCTCTGTCGGGCTCTGTGGGGCCCTGTCGGGCTCTGTCGGGCTCTGTCGGGCTCTGTCGGGCTCTGTCGGGCCCTGTCGGGCTCTGTCGGGCCCTGTCGGGCCCTGTCGGGCTCTGTCGGGCTCTGTCGGGCTCTGTCGGGCTCTACTGGGCCCTGTCGGGCTCTGTCGGGCTCTGTCGGGCTCTGTCGGGCTCTGTCGGACTCTGTCGTGCCCTGTCGGGCTCTGTCGGGCTCTGTCGGGCCCTGTCGGGCTCTATCGGGCCCTGTCGGGCTCTGTCGGGCTCTGTCGGGCTCTGTCGGGCTCTACTGGGCCCTGTCGGGCTCTGTCGGGCCCTGTCGGGCCCTGTCGGGCTCTTTCGGGCTCTGTCGGGCCCTGTCGGGCTCTGTCGGGCTCTACTGGGCCCTGTCGGGCCCTGTCGGGACCTGTCGGGCTCTGTCGGGCTCTGTCGGGCTCTACTGGGCTCTACTGGGCTCTGTCGGGCTCTACTGGGCCCTGTCGGGCCCTGTCGGGCTCTGTCGGGCTCTGTCGGGCCCTGTCGGGCCCTGTCGGGCTCTGTCGGGCTCTGTCGTGCCCTGTCGGGCTCTGTCGGGCTCTGTCGGGCCCTGTCGGGCTCTGTCGGGCTCTACTGGGCCCTGTCGGGCCCTGTCGGGCTCTGTCGGGCTCTACTGGGCTCTGTCGGGCTCTGTCGGGCTCTGTCGGGCTCTACTGGGCTCTGTCGGGCTCTGTCGGGCTCTGTCGGGCTCTACTGGGCTCTGTCGGGCCCTGTCGGGTCTGTCGGGCCCTCTCGGGCTCTGTCGGGCTCTGTCGGGCCCTGTCGGGCCCTGTCGGGCTCTGTCAGGCTCTGTCGGGCTCTGTCGGGCTCTACTGGGCCCTGTCGGGCCCTGTCGGGCCCTGTCGGGCTCTACTGGGCTCTACTGGGCTCTGTCGGGCTCTGTCGGGCTCTACTGGGCCCTGTCGGGCCCTGTCGAGCCCTGTCGGGCTCTGTCGGGCTCTGTCGGTCCCTGTCGGGCTCTGTCGGGCTCTGTCGGGCTCTGTCGGGCTCTACTGGGCCCTGTCGGGCCCTGTCGGGCTCTGTCGGGCCCTGTCGGGCCCTGTCGGGCTCTGTCGGGCTCTGTCGGGCCCTGTCGGGCCCTGTCGGGCTCTGTCGGGCTCTGTCGGGCTCTGTCGGGCTCTACTGGGCTCTACTGGGCTCTGTCGGGCTCTGTCGGGCTCTACTGGGCCCTGTCGGGCCCTGTCGAGCCCTGTCGGGCTCTGTCGGGCTCTGTCGGTCCCTGTCGGGCTCTGTCGGGCTCTGTCGGGCTCTGTCGGGCTCTACTGGGCCCTGTCGGGCTCTGTCGGGCTCTGTCGGGCCCTGTCGCGCTCTGTCGGGCTCTGTCGGGCCCTGTCGGGCTCTGTCGGGCTCTACTGGGCCCTGTCGGGCTCTGTCGGGCCCTGTCGGGCCCTGTCGGGCTCTGTCGGGCTCTGTCGGGCTGTGTCGGGCTCTGTCGGGCTCTACTGGGCTCTACTGGGCTCTGTCGGGCTCTGTCGGGCTCTGTCGGGCTCTACTGGGCCCTGTTTGGCCCTGTCGGGCTCTGTCGGGCTCTGTCGGGCTCTGTCGGGCTCTACTGGGCTCTACTGGGCTCTGTCGGGCTCTGTCGGGTTCTGTCGGGCTCTGTCGGGCTCTGTCGGGCTCTGTCGGGCCCTGTCGGGCTCTGTCGGGCTCTGTCGTGCCCTGTCGGGCCCTGTCGGGCTCTGTCGGGCCCTGTCGGGCTCTGTCGGGCCCTGTCGGGCTCTGTCGGGCTCTGTCGGGCCCTCTCGGGCTCTGTCGGGCTCTGTCGGGCTCTGTCGGGCTCTACTGGGCTCTGTCGGGCCCTGTCGGGCCCTGTCGGGCTCTGTCGGGCTCTGTCGGGCTCTACTGGGCTCTGTCGGGCTCTGTCGGGCTCTGTCGGGCTCTACTGGGCCCTGTCGGGCTCTGTCGGGCTCTGTCGGGCCCTGTTGGGGCCTGTCGGGCTCTGTCGGGCTCTGTCGGGCTCTACTGGGCTCTGTCGGGCTCTGTCGGGTTCTGTCGGGCTCTGTCGGGCTCTACTGGGCCCTGTCGGGCTCTGTCGGGCTCTGTGGGGCCATGTGGGGCTCTGTCGGGCTCTGTCGGGCCCTGTCGGGCCCTGTCGGGCCCTGTCGGGCTTTGTCGGGCTCTGTCGGGCCCTGTCGGGCTCTGTCGGGCTCTGTCGGGCTCTACTGGGCCCTGTCGGGCTCTGTCGGGCTCTGTGGGGCCCTGTCGGGCTCTGTCGGGCTCTGTCGGGCTCTGTCGGGCTCTGTCGGGCTCTGTCGGGCCCTGTCGGGCTCTGTCGGGCTCTGTCGGGCCCTGTCGGGCTCTGTCGGGCTCTGTCGGGCTCTGTCGGGCTCTACTGGACCCTGTCGGGCTCTGTCGGGCTCTGTCGGGCTCTGTCGGGCCCTGTCGGGCTCTGTCGGACTCTGTCGTACCCTGTCGGGCTCTGTCGGGCTCTGTCGGGCCCTGTCGGGCTCTATCGGGCCCTGTCGGGCTCTGTCGGGCTCTGTCGGGCTCTACTGGGCCCTGTCGGGCTCTGTCGGGCTCTGTCGGGCCCTGTCGGGCTCTGTCGGGCTCTGTCGGGCCCTGTCGGGCCCTGTCGGGCTCTGTCGGGCTCTGTCGGGCTCTACTGGGCTCTACTGGGCTCTGTCGGGCTCTACTGGGCCCTGTCGGGCCCTGTCGGGCTCTCTCGGCCTCTGTCGGGCTCTGTCGGGCCCTGTCGGGCTCTGTCGTGCCCTGTCGGGCCCTGTCGGGCTCTGTCGGGCCCTGTCGGGCTCTATCGGGCCCTGTCGGGCTCTGTCGGGCCCTGTCGGGCTCTGTCGGGCTCTGTCGGGCCCTGTCGGGCCCTGTCGGGCTCTGTCAGGCTCTGTCGGGCTCTGTCGGGCTCTACTGGGCCCTGTCGGGCCCTGTCGGGCCCTGTCGGGCTCTACTGGGCTCTACTGGGCCCTGTCGGGCTCTGTAGGGCTCTGTCGGGCTCCACTGGGCTCTACTGGGCTCTGTCGGGCTCTGTGGGGCCCTGTCGGGCTCTGTCGGGCCCTGTCGGGCTCTGTCGGTCCCTGTCGGGCTCTGTCGGGCCCTGTCGGGCTCTGTCGGGCTCTGTCGGGCTCTACTGGGCGATACTGGGCTCTGTCGGGCTCTGTGGGGCCCTGTCGGGCTCTGTCGGGCCCTGTCGGGCGCTGTCGGGCTCTGTCGGTCCCTGTCGGGCTCTGTCGGTCCCTGTCGGGCTCTGTCGGGCTCTGTCGGGCTCTGTCGGGCCCTGTCGGGCTCTGTCGGGCTCTGTCGGGCCCTGTCGGGCTCTGTCGGGCTCTACTGGGCCCTGTCGGGCCCTGTCGGGCTCTGTCGGGCTCTGTCGGGCCCTGTCGGGCCCTGTCGGGCTCTGTCGGGCTATGTCGGGCTCTGTCGGGCTCTACTGGGCTCTACTGGGCTCTGTCGGGCTCTGTCGGGCTCTGTCGGGCTCTACTGGGCCCTGTTTGGCCCTGTCGGGCTCTGTCGGTCTCTGTCGGGCTCTGTCGGGCTCTACTGGGCTCTACTGGGCTCTGTCGGGCTCTGTCGGGTTCTGTCGGGCTCTGTCGGGCTCTGTCGGGCTCTGTCGGGCCCTGTCGGGCTCTGTCGCGCTCTGTCGTTCCCTGTCGGGCCCTGTCGGGCTCTGTCGGGCCCTGTCGGGCTCTGTCGGGCCCTGTCGGGCTCTGTCGGGCTCTGTCGGGCTCTGTCGGGCTCTGTCGGGCCCTGTTGGGCTCTGTCGGGCTCTGTCGGGCTCTGTCGGGCTCTACTGGGCTCTGTCGGGCCCTGTCGGGCCCTGTCGGGCTCTGTCGGGCTCTGTCGGGCCCTGTCGGGCCCTGTCGGGCTCTGTCGGGCTCTGTCGGGCTCTACTGGGCTCTGTCGGGCTCTGTCGGGCTCTGTCGGGCTCTACTGGGCCCTGTCGGGCTCTGTCGGGCCCTGTCGGGCCCTGTCGGGCCCTGTCGGGCTCTGTCGGGCTCTGTCGGGCTCTGTCGGGCTCTACTGGGCTCTGTCGGGCTCTGTCGGGCTCTGTCGGGCTCTACTGGGCCCTGTCGGGCTCTGTCGGGCTCTGTGGGGCCCTGTCGGGCTCTGTCGGGCCCTGTCGGGCCCTGTCGGGCCCTGTCGGGCCCTGTCGGGCTCTGTCGGGCTCTGTCGGGCCCTGTCGGGCTCTGTCGGGCTCTGTCGGGCTCTGTCGGGCTCTGTCGGGCTCTACTGGGCCCTGTCGGGCTCTGTCAAGCTCTGTCGGGCCCTGTCGGGCTCTGTCGGGCTCTGTCGTGCCCTGTCGGGCTCTGTCGGGCTCTGTCGGGCCCTGTCGGGCTCTATCGGGCCCTGTCGGGCTCTGTCGGGCTCTGTCGGGCTCTGTCGGGCTCTAGTGGGCCCTGTCGGGCTCTGTCGGGCTCTGTCGGGCCCTGTCGGGCTCTGTCGGGCTCTACTGGGCCCTGTCGGGCCCTGTCGGGCTCTGTCGGGCTCTGTCGGGCTTTGTCGGGCTCTACGGGGCTCTACTGGGCTCTGTCGGGCTCTGTCGGGCTCTGTCGGGCTCTGTCGGGCTCTGTCGGGCTCTGCTGGGCCCTGTCGGGCTCTGTCGGGCCCTCTCGGGCTCTGTCGGGCCCTGTCGGGCTCTGTCGGGCTCTGTCGGGCTCTGTCGGGCCCTGTCGGGCTCTGTCGGGCTCTGTCGGGCTCTACTGGGCTCTACTGGGCTCTGTCGGGCTCTGTCGGGCTCTACTGGGCCCTGTCGGGCCCTGTCGGGCTCTGTCGGGCTCTGTCGGGCTCTACTGGGCTCTGTCGGGCTCTGTCGGGCTCTGTCGGGCTCTGTCGGGCTCTACTAGGCTCTGTCGGGCTCTGTCGGGCTCTGTCGGGCTCTACTGGGCTCTGTCGGGCCCTGTCGGGCTCTGTCGGGCCCTGTCGGGCTCTGTCGGGCTCTGTCGGGCCCTGTCGGGCCCTGTCGGGCTCTGTCAGGCACTGTCGGGCTCTGTCGGGCTCTACTGGGCCCTGTCGGGCCCTGTCGGGCCCTGTCGGGCTCTACTGGGCTCTACTGGGCTCTGTCGGGCTCTTTCGGGCTCTACTGGGCCCTGTCGGGCCCTGTCGGGCCCTGTCGGGCTCTGTCGGGCCCTGTCGGGCCCTGTCGGGCTCTGTCGGGCTCTGTCGGGCTCTGTCGGGCTCTACTGGGCTCTACTGGGCTCCGTCGGGCTCTGTCGGGCTCTACTGGGCCCTGTCGGGCCCTGTCGGGCTCTGTCGGGCTCTGTCGGGCTCTACTGGGCTCTACTGGGCTCTGTCGGGCTCTGTGGGGCCCTGTCGGGCCCTGTCGGGCCCTATCGGGCCCTGTCGGTCCCTGTCGGTCCCTGTCGGTCCCTGTCGGGCCCTGTCGGGCTCTGTCGGGCTCTGTCGGGCTCTGTCGGGCTCTACTGGGCCCTGTCGGGCTCTGTCGGGCTCTGTCGGGCCCTGTCGGGCTCTGTCGGGCTCTGTCGGGCCCTGTCGGGCTCTGTCGGGCTCTACTGGGCCCTGTCGGGCTCTGTCGGGCCCTGTCGGGCTCTGTCGGGCTCTGTCGGGCTGTGTCGGGCTCTGTCGGGCTCTACTGGGCTCTACTGGGCTCTGTCGGGCTCTGTCGGGCTCTGTCGGGCTCTGTCGGGCTCTACTGGGCCCTGTTTGGCCCTGTCGGGCTCTGTCGGGCTCTGTCGGGCTCTGTCGGGCTCTACTGGGCCCTGTCGGGCCCTGTCGGGCCCTGTCGGGCTCTACTGGGCTCTGTCGGGCTCTTTCGGGCTCTACTGGGCCCTGTCGGGCCCTGTCGGGCCCTGTCGGGCTCTGTCGGGCTCTGTCGGGCCCTGTCGGGCTCTGTCGGGCTCTGTCGGGCTCTGTCGGGCTCTACTGGGCTCTACTGGGCTCTGTCGGGCTCTGTCGGGCTCTACTGGGCCCTGTCGGGCCCTGTCAGGCCCTGTCGGGCTCTGTCGGGCTCTGTCGGGCTCTACTGGGCTCTACTGGGCTCTGTCGGGCTCTGTGGGGCTCTGTCGGGCTCTGTCGGGCCCTGTCGGGCCCTGTCGGGCTCTGTCGGTCCCTGTCGGGCTCTGTCCGGCTCTGTCGGGCTCTGTCGGGCTCTACTGGGCCCTGTCGGGCCCTGTCGGGCCCTGTCGGGCTCTGTCGGGCTCTGTCGGGCTCTACTGGGCGATACTGGGCTCTGTCGGGCTCTGTGGGGCCCTGTCGGGCTCTGTCGGGCGCTGTCGGGCGCTGTCGGGCTCTGTCGGTCCCTGTCGGTCTCTGTCGGGCTCTGTCGGGCTCTGTCGGGCCCTGTCGGGCTCTGTCGGGCCCTGTCGGGCCCTGTCGGGCTCTGTCGGGCCCTGTCGGGCTCTGTCGGGCTCTACTGGGCCCTGTCGGGCCCTGTCGGGCTCTACTGGGCCCTGTCAAGCCCTGTCGGGCCCTGTCGGGCTCTGTCGGGCTCTACTGGGCTCTGTCGGGCTCTGTCGGGTTCTGTCGGGCTCTACTGGGCCCTGTCGGGCTCTGTCGGGCCCTGTCGGGCCCTGTCGGGCTCTGTCAGGCTCTGTCGGGCTCTGTCGGGCTCTGTCGGGCTCTACTGGGCCCTGTCGGGCTCTGTCGGGCTCTGTCGGGCCCTGTCGGGCTCTGTCGGGCTCTACTGGGCCCTGTCGGGCCCTGTCGGGCTCTGTCGGGCTCTGTCGGGCCCTGTCGGGCTCTGTCGGGCTCTGTCGGGCTGTGTCGGGCCCTGTCGGGCCCTGTCGGGCCCTGTCGGGCTCTGTCGGGCTCTGTCGGGCTCTGTCGGGCTCTACTGGGCCCTGTCGGGCCCTGTCGGGCTCTGTCGGGCTCTGTCGGGCTCTGTCGGGCTCTACTGGGCTCTACTGGGCTCTGTCGGGCTCTGTCGGGCTCTGTCGGGCTCTACTGGGCCCTGTCGGGCCCTGTCGGGCCCTGTCGGGCCCTGTCGGGCTCTGTCGGGCTCTGTCGGGCTCTACTGGGCCCTGTCGGGCCCTGTCGGGCTCTGTCGGGCCCTGTCGGGCCCTGTCGGGCCCTGTCGGGCTCTGTCGGGCTCTGTCGGGCTCTACTGGGCTCTGTCGGGCTCTGTCGGGCTCTACTGGGCCCTGTCGGGCTCTGTCGGGCTCTGTTGGGCTCTGTCGGGCCCTGTCGGGCCCTGTCGGGCTCTGTCGGGCTCTGTCGGGCTCTACTGGGCTCTGTCGGGCTCTGTCGGGCTCTGTCGGGCTCTATCGGGCTCTGTCGGGCTCTGTCGGGCTCTGTCGGGCCCTGTCGGGCCCTGTCGGGCCCTGTCGGGCTCTGTCGGGCTCTGTCGGGCCCTGTCGGGCTCTGTCGGGCTCTGTCGGGCTCTATCGGGCTCTACTGGGCCCTGTCGGGCTCTGTCGGGCTCTGTCGGGCCCTGTCGGGCTCTGTCGGGCTCTGTCGGGCTCTGTCGGGCTCTACTGGGCCCTGTCGGGCTCTGTCGGGCTCTGTCGGGCTCTGTCGGGCTCTACTGGGCCCTGTCGGGCTCTGTCGGGCCCTGTCGGGCTCTGTCGGGCTCTGTCAGGCTCTGTCGGGCTCTGTCGGGCTCTCTCGGGCTCTACTGGGCCCTGTCGGGCCCTGTCGGGCCCTGTCGGGCTCTGTCGGGCTCTGTCGGGCTCTGTCGGGCTCTACTGGGCCCTGTCGGGCTCTGTCGGGCCCTGTCGGGCTCTGTCGGGCTCTGTCGGGCCCTGTCGGGCTCTGTCGGGCTCTGTCGGGCTCTGTCGGGCTCTACTGGGCTCTACTGGGCTCTGTCGGGCTCTGTTGGGCTCTACTGGGCCCTGTCGGGCCCTGTCGGGCTCTGTCGGGCTCTACTGGGCTCTGTCGGGCTCTGTCGGGCTCTGTCGGGCTCTACTGGGCTCTGTCGGGCTCTGTCGGGCTCTGTCGGGCTCTGTCGGGCTCTACTGGGCTCTGTCGGGCCCTGTCGGGCTCTGTCGGGCCCTGTCGGGCTCTGTCGGGCTCTGTCGAGCCCTGTCGGGCTCTACTGGGCTCTGTCGGGCTCTGTCGGGCTCTGTCGGGCTCTACTGGGCCCTGTCGGGCCCTGTCGGGCCCTGTCGGGCTCTGTCGGGCTCTACTGGGCTCTGTCGGGCTCTGTCAGGCTCTGTCGGGCTCTGTCGGGCTCTACTGGGCCCTGTCGGGCCCTGTCGGGCCCTGTCGGGCTCTACTGGGCTCTACTGGGCTCTGTCGGGCTCTTTCGGGCTCTACTGGGCCCTGTCGGGCTCTGTCGGGCCCTGTCGGGCTCTGTCGGGCCCTGTCGGGCCCTGTCGGGCTCTGTCGGGCTCTGTCGGGCCCTGTCGGGCTCTGTCGGGCTGTGTCGGGCTCTGTCGCGCTCTACTGGGCTCTGTCGGGCTCTGTCGGGCTCTGTCGGGCTCTACTGGGCCCTGTCGGGCCCTGTCGAGCCCTGTCGGGCTCTGTCGGGCTCTGTCGGTCCCTGTCGGGCTCTGTCGGGCTCTGTCGGGCTCTGTCGGGCCCTGTCGGGCCCTGTCGGGCTCTGTCGGGCTCTGTCGGGCCCTGTCGCGCTCTGTCGGGCTCTGTCGGGCCCTGTCGGGCTCTGTCGGGCTCTACTGGGCCCTGTCGGGCTCTGTCGGGCCCTGTCGGGCCCTGTCGGGCTCTGTCGGGCTCTGTCGGGCTGTGTCGGGCTCTGTCGGGCTCTACTGGGCTCTACTGGGCTCTGTCGGGCTCTGTCGGGCTCTGTCGGGCTCTACTGGGCCCTGTTTGGCCCTGTCGGGCTCTGTCGGGCTCTGTCGGGCTCTGTCGGGCTCTACTGGGCTCTACTGGGCTCTGTCAGGCTCTGTCGGGCTCTGTCGGGTTCTGTCGGGCTCTGTCGGGCTCTGTCGGGCTCTGTCGGGCCCTGTCGGGCTCTGTCGGGCTCTGTCGTGCCCTGTCGGGCCCTGTCGGGCTCTGTCGGGCCCTGTCGGGCTCTGTCGGGCCCTGTCGGGCTCTGTCGGGCTCTGTCGGGCCCTCTCGGGCTCTGTCGGGCTCTGTCGGGCTCTGTCGGGATCTGTCGGGCTCTACTGGGCCCTGTCGGGCTCTGTCGGGCTCTGTCGGGCCCTGTCGGGCTCTGTCGGGCTCTGTCGGGCTCTGTCGGGCTCTACTGGGCTCTACTGGGCTCTGTCGGGCTCTGTCGGGCTCTACTGGGCCCTGTCGGGCCCTGTCAGGCCCTGTCGGGCTCTGTCGGGCTCTGTCGGGCTCTACTGGGCCCTGTCGGGCCCTGTCGGGCCCTGTCGGGCTCTGTCGGGCTCTGTCGGGCTCTACTGGGCGATACTGGGCTCTGTCGGGCTCTGTGGGGCCCTGTCGGGCTCTGTCGGGCGCTGTCGGGCGCTGTCGGGCTCTGTCGGTCCCTGTCGGTCTCTGTCGGGCTCTGTCGGGCTCTGTCGGGCCATGTCGGGCCCTGTCGGGCTCTGTCGGGCCCTGTCGGGCTCTGTCGGGCTCTACTGGGCCCTGTCGGGCCCTGTCGGGCTCTACTGGGCCCTGTCGGGCCCTGTCGGGCCCTGTCGGGCTCTGTCGGGCTCTACTGGGCTCTGTCGGGCTCTGTCGGGTTCTGTCGGGCTCTACTGGGCCCTGTCGGGCTCTGTCGGGCCCTGTCGGGCCCTGTCGGGCTCTGTCAGGCTCTGTCGGGCTCTGTCGGGCTCTGTCGGGCTCTACTGGGCCCTGTCGGGCTCTGTCGGGCTCTGTCGGGCCCTGTCGGGCTCTGTCGGGCTCTACTGGGCCCTGTCGGGCCCTGTCGGGCTCTGTCGGGCTCTGTCGGGCCCTGTCGGGCTCTGTCGGGCTCTGTCGGGCTGTGTCGGGCCCTGTCGGGCCCTGTCGGGCCCTGTCGGGCTCTGTCGGGCTCTGTCGGGCTCTGTCGGGCTCTACTGGGCCCTGTCGGGCCCTGTCGGGCTCTGTCGGGCTCTGTCGGGCTCTACTGGGCTCTACTGGGCTCTGTCGGGCTCTGTCGGGCTCTGTCGGGCTCTGTCGGGCCCTGTCGGGCTCTGTCGGGCTCTGTCGTGCCCTGTCGGGCCCTGTCGGGCTCTGTCGGGCTCTGTCGGGCTCTGTCGGGCTCTACTGGGCCCTGTCGGGCCCTGTCGGGCCCTGTCGGGCCCTGTCGGGCTCTGTCGGGCTCTGTCGGGCTCTACTGGGCCCTGTCGGGCCCTGTCGGGCTCTGTCGGGCCCTGTCGGGCCCTGTCGGGCCCTGTCGGGCTCTGTCGGGCTCTGTCGGGCTCTACTGGGCTCTGTCGGGCTCTGTCGGGCTCTACTGGGCCCTGTCGGGCTCTGTCGGGCTCTGTCGGGCTCTGTCGGGCCCTGTCGGGCCCTGTCGGGCTCTGTCGGGCTCTGTCGGGCTCTACTGGGCTCTGTCGGGCTCTGTCGGGCTCTGTCGGGCTCTATCGGGCTCTGTCGGGCTCTGTCGGGCTCTGTCGGGCCCTGTCGGGCCCTGTCGGGCCCTGTCGGGCTCTGTCGGGCTCTGTCGGGCCCTGTCGGGCTCTGTCGGGCTCTGTCGGGCTCTATCGGGCTCTACTGGGCCCTGTCGGGCTCTGTCGGGCTCTGTCGGGCCCTGTCGGGCTCTACTGGGCCCTGTCGGGCTCTGTCGGGCCCTGTCGGGCTCTGTCGGGCTCTGTGAGGCTCTGTCGGGCTCTGTCGGGCTCTGTCAGGCTCTGTCGGGCTCTGTCGGGCTCTGTCGGGCTCTACTGGGCCCTGTCGGGCCCTGTCGGGCTCTGTCGGGCTCTGTCGGGCTCTGTCGGGCTCTACTGGGCCCTGTCGGGCTCTGTCGGGCTCTGTCGGGCCCTGTCGGGCTCTGTCGGGCTCTGTCGGGCTCTGTCGGGCTCTACTGGGCTCTACTGGGCTCTGTCGGGCTCTGTCGGGCTCTACTGGGCCCTGTCGGGCCCTGTCGGGCTCTGTCGGGCTCTACTGGGCTCTGTCGGGCTCTGTCGGGCTCTGTCGGGCTCTACTGGGCTCTGTCGGGCTCTGTCGGGCTCTGTCGGGCTCTGTCGGGCTCTACTGGGCTCTGTCGGGCCCTGTCGGGCTCTGTCGGGCCCTGTCGGGCTCTGTCGGGCTCTGTCGAGCCCTGTCGGGCTCTACTGGGCTCTGTCGGGCTCTGTCGGGCTCTGTCGGGCTCTACTGGGCCCTGTCGGGCCCTGTCGGGCCCTGTCGGGCTCTGTCGGGCTCTGTCGGGCTCTACTGGGCTCTGTCGGGCTCTGTCAGGCTCTGTCGGGCTCTGTCGGGCTCTACTGGGCCCTGTCGGGCCCTGTCGGGCCCTGTCGGGCTCTACTGGGCTCTACTGGGCTCTGTCGGGCTCTTTCGGGCTCTACTGGGCCCTGTCGGGCTCTGTCGGGCCCTGTCGGGCTCTGTCGGGCCCTGTCGGGCTCTGTCGGGCTCTGTCGGGCCCTGTCGGGCTCTGTCGGGCTGTGTCGGGCTCTGTCGCGCTCTACTGGGCTCTGTCGGGCTCTGTCGGGCTCTGTCGGGCTCTACTGGGCCCTGTCGGGCCCTGTCGAGCCCTGTCGGGCTCTGTCGGGCTCTGTCGGTCCCTGTCGGGCTCTGTCGGGCTCTGTCGGGCTCTGTCGGGCCCTGTCGGGCCCTGTCGGGCTCTGTCGGGCTCTGTCGGGCCCTGTCGCGCTCTGTCGGGCTCTGTCGGGCCCTGTCGGGCTCTGTCGGGCTCTACTGGGCCCTGTCGGGCTCTGTCGGGCCCTGTCGGGCCCTGTCGGGCTCTGTCGGGCTCTGTCGGGCTGTGTCGGGCTCTACTGGGCCCTGTTTGGCCCTGTCGGGCTCTGTCGGGCTCTGTCGGGCTCTGTCGGGCTCTACTGGGCTCTACTGGGCTCTGTCAGGCTCTGTCGGGCTCTGTCGGGTTCTGTCGGGCTCTGTCGGGCTCTGTCGGGCTCTGTCGGGCCCTGTCGGGCTCTGTCGGGCTCTGTCGTGCCCTGTCGGGCCCTGTCGGGCTCTGTCGGGCCCTGTCGGGCTCTGTCGGGCCCTGTCGGGCTCTGTCGGGCTCTGTCGGGCCCTCTCGGGCTCTGTCGGGCTCTGTCGGGCTCTGTCGGGCTCTGTCGGGCTCTGTCGGGCTCTACTGGGCTCTGTCGGGCCCTGTCGGGCCCTGTCGGGCTCTGTCGGGCTCTGTCGGGCCCTGTCGGGCTCTGTCGGGCTCTGTTGGGCTCTACTGGGCTCTGTCGGGCTCTGTCGGGCTCTGTCGGGCTCTGTCGGGCTCTACTGGGCCCTGTCGGGCTCTGTCGGGCTCTGTGGGGCCATGTGGGGCTCTGTCGGGCCCTGTCGGGCCCTGTCGGGCTCTGTCGGGCTCTGTCGGGCCCTGTCGGGCTCTGTCGGGCTCTGTCGGGCTCTGTCGGGCTCTACTGGGCCCTGTCGGGCTCTGTCGGGCTCTGTGGGGCCCTGTCGGGCTCTGTCGGGCTCTGTCGGGCTCTGTTGGGCTCTGTCGGGCTCTGTCGGGCCCTGTCGGGCCCTGTCGGGCCCTGTCGGGCTCTGTCGGGCTCTGTCGGGCTCTGTCGGGCTCTGTCGGGCTCTACTGGGCCCTGTTGGGCTCTGTCGGGCTCTGTCGGGCTCTGTCGGGCCCTGTCGGGCTCTGTCGGACTCTGTCGTGCCCTGTCGGGCCCTGTCGGGCTCTGTCGGGCCCTGTCGGGCTCTATCGGGCCCTGTCGGGCTCTGTCGGGCTCTGTCGGGCTCTGTCGGGCTCTGTCGGGCTCTACTGGGCCCTGTCGGGCTCTGTCGGGCTCTGTCGGGCCCTGTCGGGCTCTGTCGGGCTCTGTCGGGCTCTGTCGGGCCCTGTCGGGCTCTGTCGGGCTCTACTGGGCCCTGTCGGGCCCTGTCGGGCCCTGTCGGGCTCTGTCGGGCTCTGTCGGGCTCTACTGGGCTCTACTGGGCTCTGTCGGGCTCTACTGGGCCCTGTCGGGCCCTGTCGGGCTCTGTCGGGCTCTGTCGGGCTCTGTCGGGCTCTACTGGGCCCTGTCGGGCCCTGTCGGGCCCTGTCGGGCTCTGTCGGGCTCTGTCGGGCCCTGTCGGGCTCTGTCGGGCTCTGTCGGGCTCTGTCGGGCTCTACTGGGCTCTACTGGGCTCTGTCGGGCTCTGTCGGGCTCTACTGGGCCCTGTCGGGCTCTGTCGGGCTCTGTCGGGCCCTGTCGGGCTCTGTCGGGCTCTGTCGGGCCCTGTCGGGCTCTGTCGGGCTCTGTCGGGCTCTGTCGGGCTCTACTGGGCTCTACTGGGCCCTGTCGGGCTCTGTCGGGCTCTACTGGGCTCTGTCGGGCTCTGTCGGGCTCTGTCGGGCTCTGTCGGGCTCTACTGGGCTCTGTCGGGCCCTGTCGGGCTCTGTCGGGCCCTGTCGGGCTCTGTCGGGCTCTGTCGAGCCCTGTCGGGCCCTGTCGGGCTCTGTCAGGCTCTGTCGGGCTCTGTCGGGCTCTACTGGGCCCTGTCGGGCCCTGTCGGGCTCTACTGGGCTCTACTGGGCTCTGTCGGGCTCTTTCGGGCTCTACTGGGCCCTGTCGGGCTCTGTCGGGCCCTGTCGGGCTCTGTCGGGCCCTCTCGGGCTCTGTCGGGTCCTGTCGGGCTCTGTCGGGCTGTGTCGGGCTCTGTCGGGCTCTACTGGGCTCTGTCGGGCTCTGTCGGGCTCTGTCGGGCTCTACTGGGCCCTGTCGGGCCCTGTCGAGCCCTGTCGGGCTCTGTCGGGCTCTGTCGGTCCCTGTCGGGCTCTGTCGGGCTCTGTCGGGCTCTGTCGGGCCCTGTCGGGCCCTGTCGGGCTCTGTCGGGCTCTGTCGGGCCCTGTCGCGCTCTGTCGGGCTCTGTCGGGCCCTGTCGGGCTCTGTCGGGCTCTACTGGGCCCTGTCGGGCTCTGTCGGGCCCTGTCGGGCTGTGTCGGGCTCTGTCGGGCTCTGTCGGGCTGTGTCGGGCTCTGTCGGGCTCTACTGGGCTCTACTGGGCTCTGTCGGGCTCTGTCGGGCTCTGTCGGGCTCTACTGGGCCCTGTTTGGCCCTGTCGGGCTCTGTCGGGCTCTGTCGGGCTCTGTCGGGCTCTACTGGGCTCTACTGGGCTCTGTCAGGCTCTGTCGGGCTCTGTCGGGTTCTGTCGGGCTCTGTCGGGCTCTGTCGGGCCCTGTCGGGCTCTGTCGGGCTCTGTCGTGCCCTGTCGGGCCCTGTCGGGCTCTGTCGGGCCCTGTCGGGCTCTGTCGGGCCCTGTCGGGCTCTGTCGGGCTCTGTCGGGCCCTCTCGGGCTCTGTCGGGCTCTGTCGGGCTCTGTCGGGCTCTGTCGGGCTCTACTGGGCTCTGTCGGGCCCTGTCGGGCCCTGTCGGGCTCTGTCGGGCCCTGTCGGGCTCTGTCGGGCTCTGTCGGGCTCTACTGGGCTCTGTCGGGCTCTGTCGGGCTCTGTCGGGCTCTACTGGGCCCTGTCGGGCTCTGTCGGGCTCTGTCGGGCCCTGTTGGGCCCTGTCGGGCTCTGTCGGGCTCTGTTGGGCTCTACTGGGCTCTGTCGGGCTCTGTCGGGCTCTGTCGGGCTCTGTCGGGCTCTACTGGGCCCTGTCGGGCTCTGTCGGGCTCTGTGGGGCCATGTGGGGCTCTGTCGGGCCCTGTCGGGCCCTGTCGGGCTCTGTCGGGCTCTGTCGGGCCCTGTCGGGCTCTGTCGGGCTCTGTCGGGCTCTGTCGGGCTCTACTGGGCCCTGTCGGGCTCTGTCGGGCTCTGTCGGGCCCTGTCGGGCTCTGTTGGGCTCTGTCGGGCTCTGTCGGGCTCTGTCGGGCCCTGTCGGGCTCTGTCGGGCCCTGTCGGGCCCTGTCGGGCTCTGTCGGGCTCTGTCGGGCTCTGTCGGGCTCTGTCGGGCTCTACTGGGCCCTGTCGGGCTCTGTCGGGCTCTGTCGGGCTCTGTCGGGCCCTGTCGGGCTCTGTCGGACTCTGTCGTGCCCTGTCGGGCTCTGTCGGGCTCTGTCGGGCCCTGTCGGGCTCTATCGGGCCCTGTCGGGCTCTGTCGGGCTCTGTCGGGCTCTGTCGGGCTCTGTCGGGCTCTACTGGGCCCTGTCGGGCTCTGTCGGGCTCTGTCGGGCCCTGTCGGGCTCTGTCGGGCTCTGTCGGGCCCTGTCGGGCTCTGTCGGGCTCTACTGGGCCCTGTCGGGCCCTGTCGGGCCCTGTCGGGCTCTGTCGGGCTCTGTCGGGCTCTACTGGGCTCTACTGGGCTCTGTCGGGCTCTACTGGGCCCTGTCGGGCCCTGTCGGGCTCTGTCGGGCTCTGTCGTGCCCTGTCGGGCTCTGTCGGGCTCTGTCGGGCCCTGTCGGGCTCTGTCGGGCTCTGTCGGGCTCTGTCGGGCTCTACTGGGCTCTACTGGGCTCTGTCGGGCTCTGTCGGGCTCTACTGGGCCCTGTCGGGCCCTGTCGCGCTCTGTCGGGCTCTACTGGGCTCTGTCGGGCTCTACTGGGCTCTGTCGGGCTCTGTCGGGCTCTGTCGGGCCCTGTCGGGCTCTGTCGGGCTCTGTCGGGCTCTGTCGGGCTCTACTGGGCCCTGTCGGGCCCTGTCGGGCCCTGTCGGGCTCTACTGGGCTCTACTGGGCTCTGTCGGGCTCTTTCGGGCTCTACTGGGCCCTGTCGGGCCCTGTCGGGCCCTGTCGGGCTCTGTCGGGCCCTGTCGGGCCCTGTCGGGCTCTGTCGGGCTCTGTCGGGCCCTGTCGGGCTCTGTCGGGCCCTGTCGGGCTCTGTCGGGCTCTACTGGGCTCTACTGGGCTCTGTCGGGCTCTGTCGGGCTCTACTGGGCCCTGTCGGGCCCTGTCGAGCCCTGTCGGGCTCTGTCGGGCTCTGTCGGTCCCTGTCGGGCTCTGTCGGGCTCTGTCGGGCTCTGTCGGGCTCTACTGGGCCCTGTCGGGCCCTGTCGAGCCCTGTCGGGCTCTGTCGGGCTCTGTCGGTCCCTGTCGGGCTCTGTCGGGCTCTGTCGGGCTCTGTCGGGCCCTGTCGGGCTCTGTCGGGCTCTGTCGGGCCCTGTTGCGCTCTGTCGGGCTCTGTCGGGCCCTGTCGGGCTCTGTCGGGCTCTACTGGGCCCTGTCGGGCTCTGTCGGGCCCTGTCGGGCCCTGTCGGGCTCTGTCGGGCTCTGTCGGGCTGTGTCGGGCTCTGTCGGGCTCTACTGGGCTCTACTGGGCTCTGTCGGGCTCTGTCGGGCTCTGTCGGGCTCTACTGGGCCCTGTTTGGCCCTGTCGGGCTCTGTCGGGCTCTGTCGGGCTCTGTCGGGCTCTACTGGGCTCTACTGGGCTCTGTCAGGCTCTGTCGGGCTCTGTCGGGTTCTGTCGGGCTCTGTCGGGCTCTGTCGGGCCCTGTCGGGCTCTGTCGGGCTCTGTCGTGCCCTGTCGGGCTCTGTCGGGCTCTGTCGGGCCCTGTCGGGCTCTGTCGGGCCCTGTCGGGCTCTGTCGGGCTCTGTCGGGCCCTCTCGGACTCTGTCGGGCTCTGTCGGGCTCTGTCGGGCTCTGTCGGGCTCTGTCGGGCTCTACTGGGCTCTGTCGGGCCCTGTCGGGCCCTGTCGGGCTCTGTCGGGCCCTGTCGGGCTCTGTCGGGCTCTGTCGGGCTCTACTGGGCTCTGTCGGGCTCTGTCGGGCTCTGTCGGGCTCTACTGGGCCCTGTCGGGCTCTGTCGGGCTCTGTCGGGCCCTGTTGGGCCCTGTCGGGCTCTGTCGGGCTCTGTTGGGCTCTACTGGGCTCTGTCGGGCTCTGTCGGGCTCTGTCGGGCTCTGTCGGGCTCTACTGGGCCCTGTCGGGCTCTGTCGGGCTCTGTGGGGCCATGTGGGGCTCTGTCGGGCCCTGTCGGGCCCTGTCGGGCTCTGTCGGGCTCTGTCGGGCCCTGTCGGGCCCTGTCGGGCTCTGTCGGGCTCTGTCGGGCTCTACTGGGCCCTGTCGGGCTCTGTCGGGCTCTGTCGGGCCCTGTCGGGCTCTGTTGGGCTCTGTCGGGCTCTGTCGGGCTCTGTCGGGCCCTGTCGGGCTCTGTCGGGCCCTGTCGGGCCCTGTCGGGCTCTGTCGGGCTCTGTCGGGCTCTGTCGGGCTCTGTCGGGCTCTACTGGGCCCTGTCGGGCTCTGTCGGGCTCTGTCGGGCCCTGTCGCGCTCTGTCGGGCTCTGTCGGGCCCTGTCGGGCTCTGTCGGGCTCTACTGGGCCCTGTCGGGCTCTGTCGGGCCCTGTCGGGCCCTGTCGGGCTCTGTCGGGCTCTGTCGGGCTGTGTCGGGCTCTGTCGGGCTCTACTGGGCTCTACTGGGCTCTGTCGGGCTCTGTCGGGCTCTGTCGGGCTCTACTGGGCCCTGTTTGGCCCTGTCGGGCTCTGTCGGGCTCTGTCGGGCTCTGTCGGGCTCTACTGGGCTCTACTGGGCTCTGTCGGGCTCTGTCGGGTTCTGTCGGGCTCTGTCGGGCTCTGTCGGGCTCTGTCGGGCCCTGTCGGGCTCTGTCGGGCTCTGTCGTGCCCTGTCGGGCCCTGTCGGGCTCTGTCGGGCCCTGTCGGGCTCTGTCGGGCCCTGTCGGGCTCTGTCGGGCTCTGTCGGGCCCTCTCGGGCTCTGTCGGGCTCTGTCGTGCTCTGTCGGGCTCTACTGGGCTCTGTCGGGCCCTGTCGGGCCCTGTCGGGCTCTGTCGGGACCTGTCGGGCCCTGTCGGGCTCTGTCGGGCTCTGTCGGGCTCTACTGGGCTCTGTCGGGCTCTGTCGGGCTCTGTCGGGCTCTACTGGGCCCTGTCGGGCTCTGTCGGGCTCTGTCGGGCCCTGTTGGGCCCTGTCGGGCTCTGTCGGGCTCTGTCGGGCTCTACTGGGCTCTGTCGGGCTCTGTCGGGCTCTGTCGGGCTCTACTGGGCCCTGTCGGGCTCTGTCGGGCTCTGACGGGCCCTGTCGGGCTCTGTCGGGCTCTGTCGGGCCCTGTCGGGCTCTGTCGGGCTCTACTGGGCCCTGTCGGGCACTGTCGGGCTCTGTCGGGCTCTGTCGGGCTCTACTGGGCTCTACTGGGCTCTGTCGGGCTCTACTGGGCCCTGTCGGGCCCTGTCGGGCTCTGTCGGGCTCTGTCGGGCCCTGTCGGGCTCTGTCGGGCTCTGTCGGGCCCTGTCGGGCCCTGTCGGGCTCTATCGGGCCCTGTCGGGCTCTGTCGGGCCCTGTCGGGCTCTATCGGGCCCTGTCGGGCTCTACTGGGCCCTGTCGGGCTCTGTAGGGCTCTGTCGGGCTCCACTGGGCTCTACTGGGCTCTGTCGGGCTCTGTGGGGCCCTGTCGGGCTCTGTCGGGCCCTGTCGGGCTCTGTCGGTCCCTGTCGGGCTCTGTCGGGCTCTGTCGGGCTCTGTCGGGCTCTACTGGGCCCTGTCGGGCCCTGTCGGGCCCTGTCGGGCTCTGTCGGGCTCTGTCGGGCTCTACTGGGCGATACTGGGCTCTGTCGGGCCCTGTCGGGCGCTGTCGGGCTCTGTCGGGCCCTGTCGGGCGCTGTCGGGCTCTGTCGGTCCCTGTCGGGCTCTGTCGGGCTCTGTCGGGCTCTGTCGGGCTCTGTCGGGCCCTGTCGGGCTCTGTCGGGCTCTGTCGGGCCCTGTCGGGCTCTGTCGGGCTCTACTGGGCCCTGTCGGGCGCTGTCGGGCTCTGTCGGGCTCTGTCGGGCCCTGTCGGGCTCTGTCGGGCTATGTCGGGCTCTGTCGGGCTCTACTGGGCTCTACTGGGCTCTGTCGGGCTCTGTCGGGTTCTGTCGGGCTCTGTCGGGCTCGGTCGGGCCCTGTCGGGCCCTGTCGGGCTCTGTCGGGCTCTGTCGGGCTCTACTGGGCCCTGTCGGGCCCTGTCGGGCCCTGTTGGGCTCTGTCGGGCTCTGTCGGGCTCTGTCGGGCTCTACTGGGCCCTGTCGGGCCCTGTCGGGCCCTGTTGGGCTCTGTCGGGCTCTGTCGGGCTCTGTCGGGCTCTACTGGGCCCTGTCGGGCCCTGTCGGGCCCTGTCGGGCTCTGTCGGGCCCTGTCGGGCCCTGTCGGGCTCTGTCGGGCTCTGTCGGGCTCTGTCGGGCCCTGTCGGGCCCTGTCGGGCTCTGTCGGGCTCTGTCGGGCCCTGTCGGGCCCTGTCGGGCTCTGTCGGGCTCTGTCGGGCTCTACTGGGCCCTGTCGGGCTCTGTCGGGCCCTGTCGGGCCCTGTCGGGCCCTGTCGGGCTCTGTCGGGCTCTGTCGGGCTCTGTCGGGCTCTACTGGGCTCTGTCGGGCTCTGTCGGGCTCTGTCGGGCTCTACTGGGCCCTGTCGGGCTCTGTCGGGCTCTGTGGGGCCCTGTCGGGCTCTGTCGGGCTCTGTCGGGCCCTGTCGGGCTCTGTCGGGCCCTGTCGGGCCCTGTCGGGCTCTGTCGGGCTCTGTCGGGCCCTGTCGGGCTCTGTCGGGCTCTGTCGGGCTCTGTCGGGCTCTGTCGGGCTCTACTGGGCCCTGTCGGGCTCTGTCAAGCTCTGTCGGGCTCTGTCGGGCTCTGTCGGGCCCTGTCGGGCTCTGTCGGGCTCTGTCGGGCTCTGTCGGGCTCTACTGCGCCCTGTCGGGCTCTGTCGGGCTCTGTCGGGCCCTGTCGGGCTCTGTCGGGCTCTGTCGGGCCCTGTCGGGCTCTGTCGGGCTCTACTGGGCCCTGTCGGGCCCTGTCGGGCTCTGTCGGGCTCTGTCGGGCTTTGTCGGGCTCTACGGGGCTCTACCTAGCTCTGTCGGGCTCTGTCGTGCTCTGTCGGGCTCTGTCGGGCTCTGCTGGGCCCTGTCGGGCTCTGCTGGGCCCTGTCGGGCTCTGTCGGGCCCTCTCGGGCTCTGTCGGGCCCTGTCGGGCCCTGTCGGGCTCTGTCGGGCTCTGTCGGGCCCTGTCGGGCTCTGTCGGGCTCTGTCGGGCTCTACTGGGCTCTACTGGGCTCTGTCGGGCTCTGTCGGGCTCTACTGGGCCCTGTCGGGCCCTGTCGGGCTCTGTCGGGCTCTGTCGGGCTCTACTGGGCTCTGTCGGGCTCTGTCGGGCTCTGTCGGGCTCTGTCGGTCTCTACTGGGCTCTGTCGGGCTCTGTCGGGCTCTGTCGGGCTCTACTGGGCTCTGTCGGGCCCTGTCGGGCTCTGTCGGGCCCTGTCGGGCTCTGTCGGGCTCTGTCGGGCCCTGTCGGGCCCTGTCGGGCTCTGTCAGGCACTGTCGGGCTCTGTCGGGCTCTGTCGGGCTCTACTGGGCTCTACTGGGCTCTGTCGGGCTCTGTCGGGCTCTACTGGGCCCTGTCGGGCTCTGTCGGGCTCTGTCGGGCCCTGTCGGGCTCTGTCGGGCTCTGTCGGGCTCTGTCGGGCTCTGTCGGGCTCTACTGGGCTCTACTGGGCTCTGTCGGGGTCTGTGGGGCCCTGTCGGGCCCTGTCGGGCCCTGTCGGGCCCTGTCGGGCCCTGTCGGTCCCTGTCGGTCCCTGTCGGGCTCTGTCGGGCTCTGTCGGGCTCTGTCGGGCTCTACTGGGCCCTGTCGGGCTCTGTCGGGCTCTGTCGGGCCCTGTCGGGCTCTACTGGGCTCTGTCGGGCCCTGTCGGGCCCTGTCGGGCTCTGTCGGGCTCTGTCGGGCCCTGTCGGGCCCTGTCGGGCCCTGTCGGGCTCTGTCGGGCTCTGTCGGGCTCTACTGGGCTCTGTCGGGCTCTGTCGGGCTCTGTCGGGCTCTACTGGGCCCTGTCGGGCTCTGTCGGGCTCTGTCGGGCCCTGTTGGGCCCTGTCGGGCTCTGTCGGGCTCTGTCGGGCTCTACTGGGCTCTGTCGGGCTCTGTCGGGCTCTGTCGGGCTCTACTGGGCCCTGTCGGGCTCTGTCGGGCTCTGACGGGCCCTGTCGGGCTCTGTCGGGCTCTGTCGGGCCCTGTCGGGCTCTGTCGGGCTCTACTGGGCCCTGTCGGGCACTGTCGGGCTCTGTCGGGCTCTGTCGGGCTCTACTGGGCTCTACTGGGCTCTGTCGGGCTCTACTGGGCCCTGTCGGGCCCTGTCGGGCTCTGTCGGGCTCTGTCGGGCTCTGTCGGGCCCTGTCGGGCTCTGTCGGGCTCTGTCGGGCCCTGTCGGGCCCTGTCGGGCTCTATCGGGCCCTGTCGGGCTCTGTCGGGCCCTGTCGGGCTCTATCGGGCCCTGTCGGGCTCTACTGGGCCCTGTCGGGCTCTGTAGGGCTCTGTCGGGCTCCACTGGGCTCTACTGGGCTCTGTCGGGCTCTGTGGGGCCCTGTCGGGCTCTGTCGGGCCCTGTCGGGCTCTGTCGGTCCCTGTCGGGCTCTGTCGGGCTCTGTCGGGCTCTGTCGGGCTCTACTGGGCCCTGTCGGGCCCTGTCGGGCCCTGTCGGGCTCTGTCGGGCTCTGTCGGGCTCTACTGGGCGATACTGGGCTCTGTCGGGCCCTGTCGGGCGCTGTCGGGCTCTGTCGGGCCCTGTCGGGCGCTGTCGGGCTCTGTCGGTCCCTGTCGGGCTCTGTCGGGCTCTGTCGGGCTCTGTCGGGCCCTGTCGGGCTCTGTCGGGCTCTGTCGGGCCCTGTCGGGCTCTGTCGGGCTCTACTGGGCCCTGTCGGGCGCTGTCGGGCTCTGTCGGGCTCTGTCGGGCCCTGTCGGGCTCTGTCGGGCCCTGTCGGGCTCTGTCGGGCTATGTCGGGCTCTGTCGGGCTCTACTGGGCTCTACTGGGCTCTGTCGGGCTCTGTCGGGTTCTGTCGGGCTCTGTCGGGCTCGGTCGGGCCCTGTCGGGCTCTGTCGGGCTCTGTCGTTCCCTGTCGGGCCCTGTCGGGCTCTGTCGGGCCCTGTCGGGCCCTGTCGGGCCCTGTCGGGCCCTGTCGGGCTCTGTCGGGCTCTGTCGGGCTCTACTGGGCCCTGTCGGGCCCTGTCGGGCCCTGTTGGGCTCTGTCGGGCTCTGTCGGGCTCTGTCGGGCTCTACTGGGCCCTGTCGGGCCCTGTCGGGCCCTGTTGGGCTCTGTCGGGCTCTGTCGGGCTCTGTCGGGCTCTACTGGGCCCTGTCGGGCCCTGTCGGGCCCTGTCGGGCTCTGTCGGGCCCTGTCGGGCCCTGTCGGGCTCTGTCGGGCTCTGTCGGGCTCTACTGGGCTCTGTCGGGCTCTGTCGGGCTCTGTCGGGCTCTACTGGGCCCTGTCGGGCTCTGTCGGGCCCTGTCGGGCCCTGTCGGGCCCTGTCGGGCTCTGTCGGGCTCTGTCGGGCTCTGTCGGGCTCTACTGGGCTCTGTCGGGCTCTGTCGGGCTCTGTCGGGCTCTACTGGGCCCTGTCGGGCTCTGTCGGGCTCTGTGGGGCCCTGTCGGGCTCTGTCGGGCTCTGTCGGGCCCTGTCGGGCTCTGTCGGGCCCTGTCGGGCCCTGTCGGGCTCTGTCGGGCTCTGTCGTGCCCTGTCGGGCTCTGTCGGGCTCTGTCGGGCTCTGTCGGGCTCTGTCGGGCTCTACTGGGCCCTGTCGGGCTCTGTCAAGCTCTGTCGGGCCCTGTCGGGCTCTATCGGGCCCTGTCGGGCTCTGTCGGGCTCTGTCGGGCTCTGTCGGGCTCTACTGGGCCCTGTCGGGCTCTGTCGGGCTCTGTCGGGCTCTATCGGGCCCTGTCGGGCTCTGTCGGGCTCTGTCGGGCTCTGTCGGGCCCTGTTGGGCTCTGTCGGGCTCTGTCGGGCTCTGTCGGGCTCTACTGGGCCCTGTCGGGCTCTGTCGGGCTCTGTCGGGCCCTGTCGCGCTCTGTCGGGCTCTGTCGGGCCCTGTCGGGCTCTGTCGGGCTCTACTGGGCCCTGTCGGGCTCTGTCGGGCCCTGTCGGGCCCTGTCGGGCTCTGTCGGGCTCTGTCGGGCTGTGTCGGGCTCTGTCGGGCTCTACTGGGCTCTACTGGGCTCTGTCGGGCTCTGTCGGGCTCTGTCGGGCTCTACTGGGCCCTGTTTGGCCCTGTCGGGCTCTGTCGGGCTCTGTCGGGCTCTGTCGGGCTCTACTGGGCTCTACTGGGCTCTGTCGGGCTCTGTCGGGTTCTGTCGGGCTCTGTCGGGCTCTGTCGGGCTCTGTCGGGCCCTGTCGGGCTCTGTCGGGCTCTGTCGTGCCCTGTCGGGCCCTGTCGGGCTCTGTCGGGCCCTGTCGGGCTCTGTCGGGCCCTGTCGGGCTCTGTCGGGCTCTGTCGGGCCCTCTCGGGCTCTGTCGGGCTCTGTCGTGCTCTGTCGGGCTCTACTGGGCTCTGTCGGGCCCTGTCGGGCCCTGTCGGGCTCTGTCGGGACCTGTCGGGCCCTGTCGGGCTCTGTCGGGCTCTGTCGGGCTCTACTGGGCTCTGTCGGGCTCTGTCGGGCTCTGTCGGGCTCTACTGGGCCCTGTCGGGCTCTGTCGGGCTCTGTCGGGCCCTGTTGGGCCCTGTCGGGCTCTGTCGGGCTCTGTCGGGCTCTACTGGGCTCTGTCGGGCTCTGTCGGGCTCTGTCGGGCTCTACTGGGCCCTGTCGGGCTCTGTCGGGCTCTGACGGGCCCTGTCGGGCTCTGTCGGGCTCTGTCGGGCCCTGTCGGGCTCTGTCGGGCTCTACTGGGCCCTGTCGGGCACTGTCGGGCTCTGTCGGGCTCTGTCGGGCTCTACTGGGCTCTACTGGGCTCTGTCGGGCTCTACTGGGCCCTGTCGGGCCCTGTCGGGCTCTGTCGGGCTCTGTCGGGCTCTGTCGGGCCCTGTCGGGCTCTGTCGGGCTCTGTCGGGCCCTGTCGGGCCCTGTCGGGCTCTATCGGGCCCTGTCGGGCTCTGTCGGGCCCTGTCGGGCTCTATCGGGCCCTGTCGGGCTCTACTGGGCCCTGTCGGGCTCTGTAGGGCTCTGTCGGGCTCCACTGGGCTCTACTGGGCTCTGTCGGGCTCTGTGGGGCCCTGTCGGGCTCTGTCGGGCCCTGTCGGGCTCTGTCGGTCCCTGTCGGGCTCTGTCGGGCTCTGTCGGGCTCTGTCGGGCTCTACTGGGCCCTGTCGGGCCCTGTCGGGCCCTGTCGGGCTCTGTCGGGCTCTGTCGGGCTCTACTGGGCGATACTGGGCTCTGTCGGGCCCTGTCGGGCGCTGTCGGGCTCTGTCGGGCCCTGTCGGGCGCTGTCGGGCTCTGTCGGTCCCTGTCGGGCTCTGTCGGGCTCTGTCGGGCTCTGTCGGGCTCTGTCGGGCCCTGTCGGGCTCTGTCGGGCTCTGTCGGGCCCTGTCGGGCTCTGTCGGGCTCTACTGGGCCCTGTCGGGCGCTGTCGGGCTCTGTCGGGCTCTGTCGGGCCCTGTCGGGCTCTGTCGGGCTATGTCGGGCTCTGTCGGGCTCTACTGGGCTCTACTGGGCTCTGTCGGGCTCTGTCGGGTTCTGTCGGGCTCTGTCGGGCTCGGTCGGGCCCTGTCGGGCTCTGTCGGGCTCTGTCGTTCCCTGTCGGGCCCTGTCGGGCTCTGTCGGGCCCTGTCGGGCCCTGTCGGGCCCTGTCGGGCCCTGTCGGGCTCTGTCGGGCTCTGTCGGGCTCTACTGGGCCCTGTCGGGCCCTGTCGGGCCCTGTTGGGCTCTGTCGGGCTCTGTCGGGCTCTGTCGGGCTCTACTGGGCCCTGTCGGGCCCTGTCGGGCCCTGTTGGGCTCTGTCGGGCTCTGTCGGGCTCTGTCGGGCTCTACTGGGCCCTGTCGGGCCCTGTCGGGCTCTGTCGGGCTCTGTCGGGCTCTGTCGGGCCCTGTCGGGCCCTGTCGGGCTCTGTCGGGCTCTGTCGGGCCCTGTCGGGCCCTGTCGGGCTCTGTCGGGCTCTGTCGGGCTCTACTGGGCCCTGTCGGGCTCTGTCGGGCCCTGTCGGGCCCTGTCGGGCCCTGTCGGGCTCTGTCGGGCTCTGTCGGGCTCTGTCGGGCTCTACTGGGCTCTGTCGGGCTCTGTCGGGCTCTGTCGGGCTCTACTGGGCCCTGTCGGGCTCTGTCGGGCTCTGTCGGGCCCTGTCGGGCTCTGTCGGGCTCTGTCGGGCCCTGTCGGGCTCTGTCGGGCTCTGTCGGGCTCTGTCGGGCTCTGTCGGGCTCTACTGGGCCCTGTCGGGCTCTGTCAAGCTCTGTCGGGCCCTGTCGGGCTCTATCGGGCCCTGTCGGGCTCTGTCGGGCTCTGTCGGGCTCTGTCGGGCTCTACTGCGCCCTGTCGGGCTCTGTCGGGCTCTGTCGGGCCCTGTCGGGCTCTGTCGGGCTCTGTCGGGCCCTGTCGGGCTCTGTCGGGCTCTACTGGGCCCTGTCGGGCCCTGTCGGGCTCTGTCGGGCTCTGTCGGGCTTTGTCGGGCTCTACGGGGCTCTACCTAGCTCTGTCGGGCTCTGTCGTGCTCTGTCGGGCTCTGTCGGGCTCTGCTGGGCCCTGTCGGGCTCTGCTGGGCCCTGTCGGGCTCTGTCGGGCCCTCTCGGGCTCTGTCGGGCCCTGTCGGGCCCTGTCGGGCTCTGTCGGGCTCTGTCGGGCCCTGTCGGGCTCTGTCGGGCTCTGTCGGGCTCTACTGGGCTCTACTGGGCTCTGTCGGGCTCTGTCGGGCTCTACTGGGCCCTGTCGGGCCCTGTCGGGCTCTGTCGGGCTCTGTCGGGCTCTACTGGGCTCTGTCGGGCTCTGTCGGGCTCTGTCGGGCTCTGTCGGTCTCTACTGGGCTCTGTCGGGCTCTGTCGGGCTCTGTCGGGCTCTACTGGGCTCTGTCGGGCCCTGTCGGGCTCTGTCGGGCCCTGTCGGGCTCTGTCGGGCTCTGTCGGGCCCTGTCGGGCCCTGTCGGGCTCTGTCAGGCACTGTCGGGCTCTGTCGGGCTCTGTCGGGCTCTACTGGGCTCTACTGGGCTCTGTCGGGCTCTGTCGGGCTCTACTGGGCCCTGTCGGGCTCTGTCGGGCTCTGTCGGGCCCTGTCGGGCTCTGTCGGGCTCTGTCGGGCTCTGTCGGGCTCTACTGGGCTCTACTGGGCTCTGTCGGGCTCTGTGGGGCCCTGTCGGGCCCTGTCGGGCCCTGTCGGGCCCTGTCGGTCCCTGTCGGTCCCTGTCGGGCTCTGTCGGGCTCTGTCGGGCTCTGTCGGGCTCTACTGGGCCCTGTCGGGCTCTGTCGGGCTCTGTCGGGCCCTGTCGGGCTCTACTGGGCTCTGTCGGGCCCTGTCGGGCCCTGTCGGGCTCTGTCGGGCTCTGTCGGGCCCTGTCGGGCCCTGTCGGGCCCTGTCGGGCTCTGTCGGGCTCTGTCGGGCTCTACTGGGCTCTGTCGGGCTCTGTCGGGCTCTGTCGGGCTCTACTGGGCCCTGTCGGGCTCTGTCGGGCTCTGTCGGGCCCTGTTGGGCCCTGTCGGGCTCTGTCGGGCTCTGTCGGGCTCTACTGGGCTCTGTCGGGCTCTGTCGGGCTCTGTCGGGCTCTACTGGGCCCTGTCGGGCTCTGTCGGGCTCTGACGGGCCCTGTCGGGCTCTGTCGGGCTCTGTCGGGCCCTGTCGGGCTCTGTCGGGCTCTACTGGGCCCTGTCGGGCACTGTCGGGCTCTGTCGGGCTCTGTCGGGCTCTACTGGGCTCTACTGGGCTCTGTCGGGCTCTACTGGGCCCTGTCGGGCCCTGTCGGGCTCTGTCGGGCTCTGTCGGGCTCTGTCGGGCCCTGTCGGGCTCTGTCGGGCTCTGCCGGGCCCTGTCGGGCCCTGTCGGGCTCTATCGGGCCCTGTCGGGCTCTGTCGGGCCCTGTCGGGCTCTATCGGGCCCTGTCGGGCTCTACTGGGCCCTGTCGGGCTCTGTAGGGCTCTGTCGGGCTCCACTGGGCTCTACTGGGCTCTGTCGGGCTCTGTGGGGCCCTGTCGGGCTCTGTCGGGCCCTGTCGGGCTCTGTCGGTCCCTGTCGGGCTCTGTCGGGCTCTGTCGGGCTCTGTCGGGCTCTACTGGGCCCTGTCGGGCCCTGTCGGGCCCTGTCGGGCTCTGTCGGGCTCTGTCGGGCTCTACTGGGCGATACTGGGCTCTGTCGGGCCCTGTCGGGCGCTGTCGGGCTCTGTCGGGCCCTGTCGGGCGCTGTCGGGCTCTGTCGGTCCCTGTCGGGCTCTGTCGGGCTCTGTCGGGCTCTGTCGGGCCCTGTCGGGCTCTGTCGGGCTCTGTCGGGCCCTGTCGGGCTCTGTCGGGCTCTACTGGGCCCTGTCGGGCGCTGTCGGGCTCTGTCGGGCTCTGTCGGGCCCTGTCGGGCTCTGTCGGGCTATGTCGGGCTCTGTCGGGCTCTACTGGGCTCTACTGGGCTCTGTCGGGCTCTGTCGGGTTCTGTCGGGCTCTGTCGGGCTCGGTCGGGCCCTGTCGGGCTCTGTCGGGCTCTGTCGTTCCCTGTCGGGCCCTGTCGGGCCCTGTCGGGCCCTGTCGGGCCCTGTCGGGCCCTGTCGGGCTCTGTCGGGCTCTGTCGGGCTCTACTGGGCCCTGTCGGGCCCTGTCGGGCCCTGTTGGGCTCTGTCGGGCTCTGTCGGGCTCTGTCGGGCTCTACTGGGCCCTGTCGGGCCCTGTCGGGCCCTGTTGGGCTCTGTCGGGCTCTGTCGGGCTCTGTCGGGCTCTACTGGGCCCTGTCGGGCCCTGTCGGGCCCTGTCGGGCTCTGTCGGGCCCTGTCGGGCCCTGTCGGGCTCTGTCGGGCTCTGTCGGGCTCTACTGGGCTCTGTCGGGCTCTGTCGGGCTCTGTCGGGCTCTACTGGGCCCTGTCGGGCTCTGTCGGGCTCTGTGGGGCCCTGTCGGGCTCTGTCGGGCTCTGTCGGGCCCTGTCGGGCTCTGTCGGGCCCTGTCGGGCCCTGTCGGGCTCTGTCGGGCTCTGTCGGGCCCTGTCGGGCTCTGTCGGGCTCTGTCGGGCTCTGTCGGGCTCTGTCGGGCTCTACTGGGCCCTGTCGGGCTCTGTCAAGCTCTGTCGGGCCCTGTCGGGCTCTATCGGGCCCTGTCGGGCTCTGTCGGGCTCTGTCGGGCTCTGTCGGGCTCTACTGGGCCCTGTCGGGCTCTGTCGGGCTCTGTCGGGCCCTGTCGGGCTCTGTCGGGCTCTGTCGGGCCCTGTCGGGCTCTGTCGGGCTCTACTGGGCCCTGTCGGGCCCTGTCGGGCTCTGTCGGGCTCTGTCGGGCTTTGTCGGGCTCTGTCGGGCTCTGTCGGGCTCTGTCGGGCTCTGTCGGTCTCTACTGGGCTCTGTCGGGCTCTGTCGGGCTCTGTCGGGCTCTACTGGGCTCTGTCGGGCCCTGTCGGGCTCTGTCGGGCCCTGTCGGGCTCTGTCGGGCTCTGTCGGGCCCTGTCGGGCCCTGTCGGGCTCTGTCAGGCACTGTCGGGCTCTGTCGGGCTCTGTCGGGCTCTACTGGGCTCTACTGGGCTCTGTCGGGCTCTGTCGGGCTCTACTGGGCCCTGTCGGGCTCTGTCGGGCTCTGTCGGGCCCTGTCGGGCTCTGTCGGGCTCTGTCGGGCTCTGTCGGGCTCTGTCGGGCTCTACTGGGCTCTACTGGGCTCTGTCGGGCTCTGTGGGGCCCTGTCGGGCCCTGTCGGGCCCTGTCGGGCCCTGTCGGTCCCTGTCGGTCCCTGTCGGGCTCTGTCGGGCTCTGTCGGGCTCTGTCGGGCTCTACTGGGCCCTGTCGGGCTCTGTCGGGCTCTGTCGGGCCCTGTCGGGCTCTACTGGGCTCTGTCGGGCCCTGTCGGGCCCTGTCGGGCTCTGTCGGGCTCTGTCGGGCCCTGTCGGGCCCTGTCGGGCCCTGTCGGGCTCTGTCGGGCTCTGTCGGGCTCTACTGGGCTCTGTCGGGCTCTGTCGGGCTCTGTCGGGCTCTACTGGGCCCTGTCGGGCTCTGTCGGGCTCTGTCGGGCCCTGTTGGGCCCTGTCGGGCTCTGTCGGGCTCTGTCGGGCTCTACTGGGCTCTGTCGGGCTCTGTCGGGCTCTGTCGGGCTCTACTGGGCCCTGTCGGGCTCTGTCGGGCTCTGACGGGCCCTGTCGGGCTCTGTCGGGCTCTGTCGGGCCCTGTCGGGCTCTGTCGGGCTCTACTGGGCCCTGTCGGGCACTGTCGGGCTCTGTCGGGCTCTGTCGGGCTCTACTGGGCTCTACTGGGCTCTGTCGGGCTCTACTGGGCCCTGTCGGGCCCTGTCGGGCTCTGTCGGGCTCTGTCGGGCTCTGTCGGGCCCTGTCGGGCTCTGTCGGGCTCTGCCGGGCCCTGTCGGGCCCTGTCGGGCTCTATCGGGCCCTGTCGGGCTCTGTCGGGCCCTGTCGGGCTCTATCGGGCCCTGTCGGGCTCTACTGGGCCCTGTCGGGCTCTGTAGGGCTCTGTCGGGCTCCACTGGGCTCTACTGGGCTCTGTCGGGCTCTGTGGGGCCCTGTCGGGCTCTGTCGGGCCCTGTCGGGCTCTGTCGGTCCCTGTCGGGCTCTGTCGGGCTCTGTCGGGCTCTGTCGGGCTCTACTGGGCCCTGTCGGGCCCTGTCGGGCCCTGTCGGGCTCTGTCGGGCTCTGTCGGGCTCTACTGGGCGATACTGGGCTCTGTCGGGCCCTGTCGGGCGCTGTCGGGCTCTGTCGGGCCCTGTCGGGCGCTGTCGGGCTCTGTCGGTCCCTGTCGGGCTCTGTCGGGCTCTGTCGGGCTCTGTCGGGCCCTGTCGGGCTCTGTCGGGCTCTGTCGGGCCCTGTCGGGCTCTGTCGGGCTCTACTGGGCCCTGTCGGGCGCTGTCGGGCTCTGTCGGGCTCTGTCGGGCCCTGTCGGGCTCTGTCGGGCTATGTCGGGCTCTGTCGGGCTCTACTGGGCTCTACTGGGCTCTGTCGGGCTCTGTCGGGTTCTGTCGGGCTCTGTCGGGCTCGGTCGGGCCCTGTCGGGCTCTGTCGGGCTCTGTCGTTCCCTGTCGGGCCCTGTCGGGCCCTGTCGGGCCCTGTCGGGCTCTGTCGGGCTCTGTCAGGCTCTACTGGGCCCTGTCGGGCCCTGTCGGGCCCTGTTGGGCTCTGTCGGGCTCTGTCGGGCTCTGTCGGGCTCTACTGGGCCCTGTCGGGCCCTGTCGGGCCCTGTTGGGCTCTGTCGGGCTCTGTCGGGCTCTGTCGGGCTCTACTGGGCCCTGTCGGGCCCTGTCGGGCCCTGTCGGGCTCTGTCGGGCCCTGTCGGGCCCTGTCGGGCTCTGTCGGGCTCTGTCGGGCTCTACTGGGCTCTGTCGGGCTCTGTCGGGCTCTGTCGGGCTCTACTGGGCCCTGTCGGGCTCTGTCGGGCTCTGTGGGGCCCTGTCGGGCTCTGTCGGGCTCTGTCGGGCCCTGTCGGGCTCTGTCGGGCCCTGTCGGGCCCTGTCGGGCTCTGTCGGGCTCTGTCGGGCCCTGTCGGGCTCTGTCGGGCTCTGTCGGGCTCTGTCGGGCTCTGTCGGGCTCTACTGGGCCCTGTCGGGCTCTGTCAAGCTCTGTCGGGCCCTGTCGGGCTCTATCGGGCCCTGTCGGGCTCTGTCGGGCTCTGTCGGGCTCTGTCGGGCTCTACTGGGCCCTGTCGGGCTCTGTCGGGCTCTGTCGGGCCCTGTCGGGCTCTGTCGGGCTCTGTCGGGCCCTGTCGGGCTCTGTCGGGCTCTACTGGGCCCTGTCGGGCCCTGTCGGGCTCTGTCGGGCTCTGTCGGGCTTTGTCGGGCTCTACGGGGCTCTACCTAGCTCTGTCGGGCTCTGTCGTGCTCTGTCGGGCTCTGTCGGGCTCTGCTGGGCCCTGTCGGGCTCTGCTGGGCCCTGTCGGGCTCTGTCGGGCCCTCTCGGGCTCTGTCGGGCCCTGTCGGGCCCTGTCGGGCTCTGTCGGGCTCTGTCGGGCCCTGTCGGGCTCTGTCGGGCTCTGTCGGGCTCTACTGGGCTCTACTGGGCTCTGTCGGGCTCTGTCGGGCTCTACTGGGCCCTGTCGTGCCCTGTCGGGCTCTGTCGGGCTCTGTCGGGCTCTACTGGGCTCTGTCGGGCTCTGTCGGGCTCTGTCGGGCTCTGTCGGTCTCTACTGGGCTCTGTCGGGCTCTGTCGGGCTCTGTCGGGCTCTACTGGGCTCTGTCGGGCCCTGTCGGGCTCTGTCGGGCCCTGTCGGGCTCTGTCGGGCTCTGTCGGGCCCTGTCGGACCCTGTCGGGCTCTGTCAGGCACTGTCGGGCTCTGTCGGGCTCTGTCGGGCTCTACTGGGCTCTACTGGGCTCTGTCGGGCTCTGTCGGGCTCTACTGGGCCCTGTCGGGCTCTGTCGGGCTCTGTCGGGCCCTGTCGGGCTCTGTCGGGCTCCGTCGGGCTCTGTCGGGCTCTGTCGGGCTCTACTGGGCTCTACTGGGCTCTGTCGGGCTCTGTGGGGCCCTGTCGGGCCCTGTCGGGCCCTGTCGGGCCCTGTCGGTCCCTGTCGGTCCCTGTCGGGCTCTGTCGGGCTCTGTCGGGCTCTGTCGGGCTCTACTGGGCCCTGTCGGGCTCTGTCGGGCTCTGTCGGGCCCTGTCGGGCTCTACTGGGCTCTGTCGGGCCCTGTCGGGCCCTGTCGGGCTCTGTCGGGCTCTGTCGGGCCCTGTCGGGCCCTGTCGGGCTCTGTCGGGCTCTGTCGGGCTCTACTGGGCTCTGTCGGGCTCTGTCGGGCTCTGTCGGGCTCTACTGGGCCCTGTCGGGCTCTGTCGGGCTCTGTTGGGCCCTGTTGGGCCCTGTCGGGCTCTGTCGGGCTCTGTCGGGCTCTACTGGGCTCTGTCGGGCTCTGTCGGGCTCTGTCGGGCTCTACTGGGCCCTGTCGGGCTCTGTCGGGCTCTGTGGGGCCATGTGGGGCTCTGTCGGGCCCTGTCGGGCCCTGTCGGGCTCTGTCGGGCTCTGTCGGGCCCTGTCGGGCTCTGTCGGGCTCTGTCGGGCTCTGTCGGGCTCTACTGGGCCCTGTCGGGCTCTGTCGGGCTCTGTGGGGCCCTGTCGGGCTCTGTCGGGCTCTGTCGGGCTCTGTCGGGCCCTGTCGGGCTCTGTCGGGCTCTGTCGGGCTGTGTCGGGCTCTGTCGGGCTCTACTGGGCTCTACTGGGCTCTGTCGGGCTCTGTCGGGCTCTGTCGGGCTCTACTGGGCTCTACTGGGCTCTGTCGGGCTCTGTCGGGTTCTGTCGGGCTCTGTCGGGCTCTGTCGGGCTCTGTCGGGCCCTGTCGGGCTCTGTCGGGCTCTGTCGTGCCCTGTCGGGCCCTGTCGGGCTCTGTCGGGCCCTGTCGGGCTCTGTCGGGCCCTGTCGGGCTCTGTCGGGCTCTGTCGGGCCCTCTCGGGCTCTGTCGGGCTCTGTCGTGCTCTGTCGGGCTCTACTGGGCTCTGTCGGGCCCTGTCGGGCCCTGTCGGGCTCTGTCGGGCCCTGTCGGGCCCTGTCGGGCTCTGTCGGGCTCTGTCGGGCTCTACTGGGCTCTGTCGGGCTCTGTCGGGCTCTGTCGGGCTCTACTGGGCCCTGTCGGGCTCTGTCGGGCTCTGTCGGGCCCTGTTGGGCCCTGTCGGGCTCTGTCGGGCTCTGTCGGGCTCTACTGGGCTCTGTCGGGCTCTGTCGGGCTCTGTCGGGCTCTACTGGGCCCTGTCGGGCTCTGTCGGGCTCTGACGGGCCCTGTCGGGCTCTGTCGGGCTCTGTCGGGCCCTGTCGGGCTCTGTCGGGCTCTACTGGTCCCTGTCGGGCACTGTCGGGCTCTGTCGGGCTCTGTCGGGCTCTACTGGGCTCTACTGGGCTCTGTCGGGCTCTACTGGGCCCTGTCGGGCCCTGTCGGGCTCTGTCGGGCTCTGTCGGGCTCTGTCGGGCCCTGTCGGGCTCTGTCGGGCTCTGTCGGGCCCTGTCGGGCCCTGTCGGGCTCTATCGGGCCCTGTCGGGCTCTGTCGGGCCCTGTCGGGCTCTATCGGGCCCTGTCGGGCTCTACTGGGCCCTGTCGGGCTCTGTAGGGCTCTGTCGGGCTCCACTGGGCTCTACTGGGCTCTGTCGGGCTCTGTGGGGCCCTGTCGGGCTCTGTCGGGCCCTGTCGGGCTCTGTCGGTCCCTGTCGGGCTCTGTCGGGCTCTGTCGGGCTCTGTCGGGCTCTACTGGGCCCTGTCGGGCCCTGTCGGGCCCTGTCGGGCTCTGTCGGGCTCTGTCGGGCTCTACTGGGCGATACTGGGCTCTGTCGGGCCCTGTCGGGCGCTGTCGGGCTCTGTCGGGCCCTGTCGGGCTCTGTCGGGCTCTGTCGGGCTCTGTCGGGCTCTGTCGGGCCCTGTCGGGCTCTGTCGGGCTCTACTGGGCCCTGTCGGGCGCTGTCGGGCTCTGTCGGGCTCTGTCGGGCCCTGTCGGGCTCTGTCGGGCTATGTCGGGCTCTGTCGGGCTCTACTGGGCTCTATTGGGCTCTGTCGGGCTCTGTCGGGCTCTGTCGGGCTCTGTCGGGCCCTGTCGGGCCCTGTCGGGCCCTGTCGGGCTCTGTCGGGCTCTGTCGTTCCCTGTCGGGCCCTGTCGGGCTCTGTCGGGCCCTGTCGGGCCCTGTCGGGCCCTGTCGGGCCGGTCGGGCTCTGTCGGGCTCTGTCGGGCTCTACTGGGCCCTGTCGGGCCCTGTCGGGCCCTGTTGGGCTCTGTCGGGCTCTGTCGGGCTCTGTCGGGCTCTACTGGGCCCTGTCGGGCCCTGTCGGGCCCTGTTGGGCTCTGTCGGGCTCTGTCGGGCTCTGTCGGGCTCTACTGGGCCCTGTCGGGCCCTGTCGGGCTCTGTCGGGCTCTGTCGGGCTCTGTCGGGCTCTACTGGGCCCTGTCGGGCTCTGTCGGGCTCTGTCGGGCCCTGTCGGGCTCTGTCGGGCTCTGTCGGGCCCTGTCGGGCTCTGTCGGGCTCTACTGGGCCCTGTCGGGCCCTGTCGGGCTCTGTCGGGCTCTGTCGGGCTTTGTCGGGCTCTACGGGGCTCTACGTAGCTCTGTCGGGCTCTGTCGTGCTCTGTCGGGCTCTGTCGGGCTCTGCTGGGCCCTGTCGGGCTCTGCTGGGCCCTGTCGGGCTCTGTCGGGCCCTCTCGGGCTCTGTCGGGCCCTGTCGGGCCCTGTCGGGCTCTGTCGGGCCCTGTCGGGCCCTGTCGGGCTCTGTCGGGCTCTGTCGGGCTCTGCTGGGCTCTACTGGGCTCTGTCGGGCTCTGTCGGGCTCTACTGGGCCCTGTCGGGCCCTGTCGGGCTCTGTCGGGCTCTGTCGGGCTCTACTGGGCTCTGTCGGGCTCTGTCGGGCTCTGTCGGGCTCTGTCGGTCTCTACTGGGCTCTGTCGGGCTCTGTCGGGCTCTGTCGGGCTCTACTGGGCTCTGTCGGGCCCTGTCGGGCTCTGTCGGGCCCTGTCGGGCTCTGTCGGGCTCTGTCGGGCCCTGTCGGGCCCTGTCGGGCTCTGTCAGGCACTGTCGGGCTCTGTCGGGCTCTGTCGGGCTCTACTGGACTCTACTGGGCTCTGTCGGGCTCTGTCGGGCTCTACTGGGCCCTGTCGGGCTCTGTCGGGCTCTGTCGGGCCCTGTCGGGCTCTGTCGGGCTCTGTCGGGCTCTGTCGGGCTCTGTCGGGCTCTGTCGGGCTCTACTGGGCTCTACTGGGCTCTGTCGGGCTCTGTGGGGCCCTGTCGGGCCCTGTCGGGCCCTGTCGGGCCCTGTCGGTCCCTGTCGGTCCCTGTCGGGCTCTGTCGGGCTCTGTCGGGCTCTGTGGGGCTCTACTGGGCCCTGTCGGGCTCTGTCGGGCTCTGTCGGGCCCTGTCGGGCTCTACTGGGCTCTGTCGGGCTCTGTCGGGCCCTGTCGGGCTCTGTCGGGCTCTACTGGGCCCTGTCGGGCCCTGTCGGGCCCTGTCGGGCTCTGTCGGGCTCTGTCGGGCTTTACTGGGCTCTACTGGGCTCTGTCGGGCTCTACTGGGCCCTGTCGGGCCCTGTCGGGCTCTGTCGGGCTCTGTCGGGCCCTGTCGGGCCCTGTCGGGCTCTGTCGGGCTCTGTCGTGCCCTGTCGGGCTCTGTCGGGCTCTGTCGGGCCCTGTCGGGCTCTGTCGGGCTCTGTCGGGCTCTGTCGGGCTCTACTGGGCTCTACTGGGCTCTGTCGGGCTCTGTCGGGCTCTACTGGGCCCTGTCGGGCCCTGTCGGGCTCTGTCGGGCTCTACTGGGCTCTGTCGGGCTCTGTCGGGCTCTGTCGGGCTCTACTGGGCTCTGTCGGGCTCTGTCGGGCTCTGTCGGGCTCTGTCGGGCTCTACTGGGCTCTGTCGGGCCCTGTCGGGCTCTGTCGGGCCCTGTCGGGCTCTGTCGGGCTCTGTCGGGCCCTGTCGGGCCCTGTCGGGCTCTGTCAGGCTCTGTCGGGCTCTGTCGGGCTCTACTGGGCCCTGTCGGGCCCTGTCGGGCCCTGTCGGGCTCTACTGGGCTCTACTGGGCTCTGTCGGGCTCTTTCGGGCTCTACTGGGCCCTGTCGGGCCCTGTCGGGCCCTGTCGGGCTCTGTCGGGCCCTGTCGGGCCCTGTCGGGCTCTGTCGGGCTCTGTCGGGCCCTGTCGGGCTCTGTCGGGCTCTGTCGGGCTCTGTCGGGCTCTACTGCGCTCTACTGGGCTCTGTCGGGCTCTGTCGGGCTCTACTGGGCCCTGTCGGGCTCTGTCGAGCCCTGTCGGGCTCTGTCGGGCTCTGTCGGTCCCTGTCGGGCTCTGTCGGGCTCTGTCGGGCTCTGTCGGGCTCTACTGGGCCCTGTCGGGCTCTGTCGGGCTCTGTCGGGCCCTGTCGCGCTCTGTCGGGCTCTGTCGGGCTCTGTCGGGCCCTGTCGGGCTCTGTGGGGCTCTACTGGGCCCTGTCGGGCTCTGTCGGGCCCTGTCGGGCCCTGTCGGGCTCTGTCGGGCTCTGTCGGGCTGTGTCGGGCTCTGTCGGGCTCTACTGGGCTCTGTCGGGCTCTGTCTGGTTCTGTCGGGCTCTGTCGGGCTCTGTCGGGCTCTGTCGGGCCCTGTCGGGCTCTGTCGGGCTCTTTCGTGCCCTGTCGGGCCCTGTCGGGCTCTGTCGGGCCCTGTCGGGCTCTGTCGGGCCCTGTCGGGCCCTCTCGGGCTCTGTCGGGCTCTGTCGGGCTCTGTCGGGCTCTACTGGGCTCTGTCGGGACCTGTCGGGCCCTGTCGGGCTCTGTCGGGCTCTGTCGGGCCCTGTCGGGCCCTGTCGGGCCCTGTCGGGCTCTGTCGGGCTCTGTCGGGCTCTACTGGGCTCTGTCGGCCTCTGTCGGGCTCTGTCGGGCTCTACTGGGCCCTGTCGGGCTCTGTCGGGCTCTGTCGGGCCCTGTTGGGCCCTGTCGGGCTCTGTCGGGCTCTGTCGGGCTCTGTCGGGCTCTACTGGGCTCTGTCGGGCTCTGTCGGGCTCTGTCGGGCTCTGTCGGCCTCTACTGGGCCCTGTCGGGCTCTGTCGGGCTCTGTGGGGCCATGTGGGGCTCTGTCGGGCTCTGTCGGGCCCTGTCGGGCCCTGTCGGGCCCTGTCGGGCCCTGTCGGGCTCTGTCGGGCTCTGTCGGGCCCTGTCGGGCTCTGTCGGGCTCTGTCAGGCTCTGTCGGGCTCTACTGGGCCCTGTCGGGCTCTGTCGGGCTCTGTGGGGCCCTGTCGGGCTCTGTCGGGCTCTGTCGGGCTCTGTCGGGCCCTGTCGGGCTCTGTCGGGCTCTGTCGGGCTCTGTCGGGCTCTACTGGGCCCTGTCGGGCTCTGTCGGGCTCTGTCGGGCTCTGTCGGGCCCTGTCGGGCTCTGTCGGACTCTGTCCTGCCCTGTCGGGCTCTGTCGGGCTCTGTCGGGCCCTGTCGGGCTCTATCGGGCCCTGTCGGGCTCTGTCGGGCTCTGTCGGGCTCTGTCGGGCTCTACTGGGCCCTGTCGGGCCCTGTCGGGCTCTGTCGGGCTCTGTCGGGCTCTGTCGGGCTCTACTGGGCCCTGTCGGGCTCTGTCAAGCTCTGTCGGGCCCTGTCGGGCTCTGTCGGGCTCTGTCGTGCCCTGTCGGGCCCTGTCGGGCTCTGTCGGGCCCTGTCGGGCTCTATCGGGCCCTGTCGGGCTCTGTCGGGCTCTGTCGGGCTCTGTCGGGCTCTACTGGGCCCTGTCGGGCTCTGTCGGGCTCTGTCGGGCCCTGTCGGGCTCTGTCGGGCTCTACTGGGCCCTGTCGGGCCCTGTCGGGCTCTGTCGGGCTCTGTCGGGCTTTGTCGGGCTCTACGGGGCTCTACTGGGCTCTGTCGGGCTCTGTCGTGCTCTGTCGGGCTCTGTCGGGCTCTGTCGGGCTCTGTCGGGCTCTGCTGGGCCCTGTCGGGCTCTGTCGGGCCCTCTCGGGCTCTGTCGGGCCCTGTCGGGCTCTGTCGGGCTCTGTCGGGCTCTGTCGGGCCCTTTCGGGCTCTGTCGGGCTCTGTCGGGCTCTACTGGGCTCTACTGGGCTCTGTCGGGCTCTGTCGGGCTCTACTGGGCCCTGTCGGGCCCTGTCGGGCTCTGTCGGGCTCTGTCGGGCTCTACTGGGCTCTGTCGGGCTCTGTCGGGCTCTGTCGGGCTCTACTGGGCTCTGTCGGGCTCTGTCGGGCTCTGTCGGGCTCTACTGGGCTCTGTCGGGCGCTGTCGGGCTCTGTCGGGCCCTGTCGGGCTCTGTCGGGCTCTGTCGGGCCCTGTCGGGGCCTGTCGGGCTCTGTCAGGCACTGTCGGGCTCTGTCGGGCTCTACTGGGCCCTGTCGGGCCCTGTCGGGCCCTGTCGGGCTCTACTGGGCTCTACTGGGCTCTGTCGGGCTCTTTCGGGCTCTACTGGGCCCTGTCGGGCCCTGTCGGGCCCTGTCGGGCTCTTTAGGGCCCTGTCGGGCCCTGTCGGGCTCTGTCGGGCTCTGTCGGGCTCTACTGGGCTCTACTGGGCTCTGTCGGGCTCTGTGGGGCCCTGTCGGGCCCTGTCGGTCCCTGTCGGTCCCTGTCGGGCCCTGTCGGGCTCTGTCGGGCTCTATCGGGCTCTGTCGGGCTCTACTGGGCCCTGTCGGGCTCTGTCGGGCTCTGTCGGGCCCTGTCGGGCTCTGTCGGGCTCTGTCGGGCCCTGTCGGGCTCTGTCGGGCTCTACTGGGCCCTGTCGGGCTCTGTCGGGCCCTGTCGGGCTCTGTCGGGCTGTGTCGGGCTCTGTCGGGCTCTACTGGGCTCTACTGGGCTCTGTCGGGCTCTGTCGGGCTCTGTCGGGCTCTGTCGGGCTCTACTGGGCCCTGTTTGGCCCTGTCGGGCTCTGTCGGGCTCTGTCGGGCTCTGTCGGGCTCTACTGGGCCCTGTCGGGCCCTGTCGGGCCCTGTCGGGCTCTACTGGGCTCTGTCGGGCTCTTTCGGGCTCTACTGGGCCCTGTCGGGCCCTGTCGGGCTCTGTCGGGCTCTGTCGGGCCCTGTCGGGCTCTGTCGGGCTCTGTCGGGCTCTGTCGGGCTCTACTGGGCTCTACTGGGCTCTGTCGGGCTCTGTCGGGCTCTACTGGGCCCTGTCGGGCCCTGTCAGGCCCTGTCGGGCTCTGTCGGGCTCTGTCGGGCTCTACTGGGCTCTACTGGGCTCTGTCGGGCTCTGTGGGGCTCTGTCGGGCTCTGTCGGGCCCTGTCGGGCCCTGTCGGGCTCTGTCGGTCCCTGTCGGGCTCTGTCCGGCTCTGTCGGGCTCTGTCGGGCTCTACTGGGCCCTGTCGGGCCCTGTCGGGCCCTGTCGGGCTCTGTCGGGCTCTGTCGGGCTCTACTGGGCGATACTGGGCTCTGTCGGGCTCTGTGGGGCCCTGTCGGGCTCTGTCGGGCGCTGTCGGGCGCTGTCGGGCTCTGTCGGTCCCTGTCGGTCTCTGTCGGGCTCTGTCGGGCTCTGTCGGGCCCTGTCGGGCCCTGTCGGGCTCTGTCGGGCCCTGTCGGGCTCTGTCGGGCTCTACTGGGCCCTGTCGGGCCCTGTCGGGCCCTGTCAGGCTCTGTCGGGCTCTGTCGGGCTCTGTCGGGCTCTGTCGGGCTCTACTGGGCTCTGTCGGGCTCTGTCGGGTTCTGTCGGGCTCTACTGGGCCCTGTCGGGCTCTGTCGGGCCCTGTCGGGCCGTGTCGGGCTCTGTCAGGCTCTGTCGGGCTCTGTCGGGCTCTGTCGGGCTCTACTGGGCCCTGTCGGGCTCTGTCGGGCTCTGTCGGGCCCTGTCGGGCTCTGTCGGGCTCTACTGGGCCCTGTCGGGCCCTGTCGGGCTCTGTCGGGCTCTGTCGGGCCCTGTCGTGCTCTGTCGGGCTCTGTCGGGCTGTGTCGGGCCCTGTCGGGCCCTGTCGGGCCCTGTCGGGCTCTGTCGGGCTCTGTCGGGCTCTGTCGGGCTCTGTCGGGCTCTACTGGGCCCTGTCGGGCCCTGTCGGGCTCTGTCGGGCTCTGTCGGGCTCTGTCGGGCTCTACTGGGCTCTACTGGGCTCTGTCGGGCTCTGTCGGGCTCTGTCGGGCTCTGTCGGGCTCTGTCGGGCCCTGTCGGGCTCTGTTGGGCTCTGTCGTGCCCTGTCGGGCCCTGTCGGGCTCTGTCGGGCTCTGTCGGGCTCTGTCGGGCTCTACTGGGCCCTGTCGGGCCCTGTCGGGCCCTGTCGGGCCCTGTCGGGCTCTGTCGGGCTCTGTCGGGCTCTACTGGGCTCTGTCGGGCCCTGTCGGGCCCTGTCGGGCCCTGTCGGGCTCTGTCGGGCTCTGTCGGGCTCTACTGGGCTCTGTCGGGCTCTGTCGGGCTCTACTGGGCCCTGTCGGGCTCTGTCGGGCTCTGTCGGGCTCTGTCGGGCCCTGTCGGGCCCTGTCGGGCTCTGTCGGGCTCTGTCGGGCTCTACTGGGCTCTGTCGGGCTCTGTCGGGCTCTATCGGGCTCTGTCGGGCTCTGTCGGGCCCTGTCGGGCCCTGTCGGGCCCTGTCGGGCCCTGTCGGGCTCTGTCGGGCTCTGTCGGGCTCTGTCGGGCTCTACTGGGCCCTGTCGGGCTCTGTCGGGCTCTGTCGGGCTCTGTCGGGCTCTACTGGGCCCTGTCGGGCTCTGTCGGGCCCTGTCGGGCTCTGTCGGGCTCTGTCAGGCTCTGTCGGGCTCTGTCGGGCTCTGTCGGGCTCTACTGGGCCCTGTCGGGCCCTGTCGGGCTCTGTCGGGCTCTGTCGGGCTCTGTCGGGCTCTACTGGGCCCTGTCGGGCTCTGTCGGGCCCTGTCGGGCTCTGTCGGGCTCTGTCGGGCCCTGTCGGGCTCTGTCGGGCTCTGTCGGGCTCTGTCGGGCTCTACTGGGCTCTACTGGGCTCTGTCGGGCTCTGTCGGGCTCTACTGGGCCCTGTCGGGCCCTGTCGGGCTCTGTCGGGCTCTACTGGGCTCTGTCGGGCTCTGTCGGGCTCTGTCGGGCTCTACTGGGCTCTGTCGGGCTCTGTCGGGCTCTGTCGGGCTCTGTCGGGCCCTGTCGGGCTCTGTCGGGCCCTGTCGGGCTCTGTCGGGCTCTGTCGAGCCCTGTCGGGCTCTACGGGGCTCTGTCGGGCTCTGTCGGGCTCTGTCGGGCTCTACTGGGCCCTGTCGGGCCCTGTCGGGCCCTGTCGGGCTCTGTCGGGCTCTGTCGGGCTCTACTGGGCTCTGTCGGGCTCTGTCAGGCTCTGTCGGGCTCTGTCGGGCTCTACTGGGCCCTGTCGGGCCCTGTCGGGCCCTGTCGGGCTCTACTGGGCTCTACTGGGCTCTGTCGGGCTCTTTCGGGCTCTACTGGGCCCTGTCGGGCTCTGTCGGGCCCTGTCGGGCTCTGTCGGGCCCTGTCGGGCCCTGTCGGGCTCTGTTGGGCTCTGTCGGGCCCTGTCGGGCTCTGTCGGGCTGTGTCGGGCTCTGTCGGGCTCTACTGGGCTCTGTCGGGCTCTGTCGGGCTCTGTCGGGCTCTACTGGGCCCTGTCGGGCCCTGTCGGGCTCTGTCGGGCTCTGTCGGTCCCTGTCGGGCTCTGTCGGGCTCTGTCGGGCCCTGTCGGGCCCTGTCGGGCTCTGTCGGGCTCTGTCGGGCCCTGTCGCGCTCTGTCGGGCTCTGTCGGGCCCTGTCGGGCTCTGTCGGGCTCTACTGGGCCCTGTCGGGCTCTGTCGGGCCCTGTCGGGCCCTGTCGGGCTCTGTCGGGCTCTGTCGGGCTGTGTCGGGCTCTGTCGGGCTCTACTGGGCTCTACTGGGCTCTGTCGGGCTCTGTCGGGCTCTGTCGGGCTCTACTGGGCCCTGTTTGGCCCTGTCGGGCTCTGTCGGGCTCTGTCGGGCTCTGTCGGGCTCTACTGGGCTCTACTGGGCTCTGTCAGGCTCTGTCGGGCTCTGTCGGGTTCTGTCGGGCTCTGTCGGGCTCTGTCGGGCTCTGTCGGGCCCTGTCGGGCTCTGTCGGGCTCTGTCGTGCCCTGTCGGGCCCTGTCGGGCTCTGTCGGGCCCTGTCGGGCTCTGTCGGGCCCTGTCGGGCTCTGTCGGGCTCTGTCGGGCCCTCTCGGGCTCTGTCGGGCTCTGTCGGGCTCTGTCGGGCTCTGTCGGGCTCTACTGGGCTCTGTCGGGCCCTGTCGGGCCCTGTCGGGCTCTGTCGGGCTCTGTCGGGCCCTGTCGGGCTCTGTCGGGCTCTGTCGGGCTCTACTGGGCTCTGTCGGGCTCTGTCGGGCTCTGTCGGGCTCTACTGGGCCCTGTCGGGCTCTGTCGGGCTCTGTCGGGCCCTGTTGGGCCCTGTCGGGCTCTGTCGGGCTCTGTTGGGCTCTACTGGGCTCTGTCGGGCTCTGTCGGGCTCTGTCGGGCTCTGTCGGGCTCTACTGGGCCCTGTCGGGCTCTGTCGGGCTCTGTGGGGCCATGTGGGGCTCTGTCGGGCCCTGTCGGGCCCTGTCGGGCTCTGTCGGGCTCTGTCGGGCCCTGTCGGGCTCTGTCGGGCTCTGTCGGGCTCTGTCGGGCTCTACTGGGCCCTGTCGGGCTCTGTCGGGCTCTGTGGGGCCCTGTCGGGCTCTGTCGGGCTCTGTCGGGCTCTGTTGGGCTCTGTCGGGCTCTGTCGGGCTCTGTCGGGCCCTGTCGGGCTCTGTCGGGCTCTGTCGGGCCCTGTCGGGCCCTGTCGGGCTCTGTCGGGCTCTGTCGGGCTCTGTCGGGCTCTACTGGGCCCTGTCGGGCTCTGTCGGGCTCTGTCGGGCTCTGTCGGGCCCTGTCGGGCTCTGTCGGACTCTGTCGTGCCCTGTCGGGCTCTGTCGGGCTCTGTCGGGCCCTGTCGGGCTCTATCGGGCCCTGTCGGGCTCTGTCGGGCTCTGTCGGGCTCTGTCGGGCTCTGTCGGGCTCTACTGGGCCCTGTCGGGCTCTGTCGGGCTCTGTCGGGCCCTGTCGGGCTCTGTCGGGCTCTGTCGGGCCCTGTCGGGCTCTGTCGGGCTCTACTGGGCCCTGTCGGGCCCTGTCGGGCCCTGTCGGGCTCTGTCGGGCTCTGTCGGGCTCTACTGGGCTCTACTGGGCTCTGTCGGGCTCTACTGGGCCCTGTCGGGCCCTGTCGGGCTCTGTCGGGCTCTGTCGGGCTCTGTCGGGCTCTACTGGGCCCTGTCGGGCTCTGTCGGGCCCTGTCGGGCTCTGTCGGGCTCTGTCGGGCCCTGTCGGGCTCTGTCGGGCTCTGTCGGGCTCTGTCGGGCTCTACTGGGCTCTACTGGGCTCTGTCGGGCTCTGTCGGGCTCTACTGGGCCCTGTCGGGCCCTGTCGGGCTCTGTCGGGCTCTGTCGGGCTCTGTCGGGCTCTGTCGGGCTCTGTCGGGCTCTACTGGGCTCTGTCGGGCCCTGTCGGGCTCTGTCGGGCCCTGTCGGGCTCTGTCGGGCTCTGTCGAGCCCTGTCGGGCCCTGTCGGGCTCTGTCAGGCTCTGTCGGGCTCTGTCGGGCTCTACTGGGCCCTGTCGGGCCCTGTCGGGCCCTGTCGGGCTCTACTGGGCTCTACTGGGCTCTGTCGGGCTCTTTCGGGCTCTGTCGGGCTCTGTCGGGCCCTGTCGGGCCCTGTCGGGCCCTCTCGGGCTCTGTCGGGTCCTGTCGGGCTCTGTCGGGCTGTGTCGGGCTCTGTCGGGCTCTACTGGGCTCTGTCGGGCTCTGTCGGGCTCTGTCGGGCTCTACTGGGCCCTGTCGGGCCCTGTCGAGCCCTGTCGGGCTCTGTCAGGCTCTGTCGGTCCCTGTCGGGCTCTGTCGGGCTCTGTCGGGCTCTGTCGGGCCCTGTCGGGCCCTGTCGGGCTCTGTCGGGCTCTGTCGGGCCCTGTCGCCCTCTGTCGGGCTCTGTCGGGCCCTGTCGGGCTCTGTCGGGCTCTACTGGGCCCTGTCGGGCTCTGTCGGGCCCTGTCGGGCCCTGTCGGGCTCTGTCGGGCTCTGTCGGGCTGTGTCGGGCTCTGTCGGGCTCTACTGGGCTCTACTGGGCTCTGTCGGGCTCTGTCGGGCTCTGTCGGGCTCTACTGGGCCCTGTTTGGCCCTGTCGGGCTCTGTCGGGCTCTGTCGGGCTCTGTCGGGCTCTACTGGGCTCTACTGGGCTCTGTCAGGCTCTGTCGGGCTCTGTCGGGTTCTGTCGGGCTCTGTCGGGCTCTGTCGGGCCCTGTCGGGCTCTGTCGGGCTCTGTCGTGCCCTGTCGGGCCCTGTCGGGCTCTGTCGGGCCCTGTCGGGCTCTGTCGGGCCCTGTCGGGCTCTGTCGGGCTCTGTCGGGCCCTGTCGGGCTCTGTCGGGCTCTGTCGGGCTCTGTCGGGCTCTGTCGGGCTCTACTGGGCTCTGTCGGTCCCTGTCGGGCCCTGTCGGGCTCTGTCGGGCTCTGTCGGGCCCTGTCGGGCTCTGTCGGGCTCTGTCGGGCTCTACTGGGCTCTGTCGGGCTCTGTCGAGCCCTGTCGGGCTCTGTCGGGCTCTGTCGGGCCCTGTCGCGCTCTGTCGGGCTCTGTTGGGCCCTGTCGGGCTCTGTCGGGCTCTACTGGGCCCTGTCGGGCTCTGTCGGGCCCTGTCGGGCCCTGTCGGGCTCTGTCGGGCTCTGTCGGGCTGTGTCGGGCTCTGTCGGGCTCTACTGGGCTCTACTGGGCTCTGTCGGGCTCTGTCGGGCTCTGTCGGGCTCTACTGGGCCCTGTTTGGCCCTGTCGGGCTCTGTCGGGCTCTGTCGGGCTCTGTCGTGCCCTGTCGGGCCCTGTCGGGCTCTGTCGGGCTCTGTCGGGCTCTGTCGGGCTCTACTGGGCCCTGTCGGGCCCTGTCGGGCCCTGTCGGGCTCTGTCGGGCTCTGTCGGGCTCTACTGGGCTCTGTCGGGCCCTGTCGGGCCCTGTCGGGCCCTGTCGGGCTCTGTCGGGCTCTGTCGGGCTCTACTGGGCTCTGTCGGGCTCTGTCGGGCTCTACTGGGCCCTGTCGGGCTCTGTCGGGCTCTGTCGGGCTCTGTCGGGCCCTGTCGGGCCCTGTCGGGCTCTGTCGGGCTCTGTCGGGCTCTACTGGGCTCTGTCGGGCTCTGTCGGGCTCTGTCGGGCTCTATCGGGCTCTGTCGGGCTCTGTCGGGCCCTGTCGGGCCCTGTCGGGCCCTGTCGGGCCCTGTCGGGCTCTGTCGGGCTCTGTCGGGCCCTGTCGGGCTCTGTCGGGCTCTGTCGGGCTCTGTCGGGCTCTACTGGGCCCTGTCGGGCTCTGTCGGGCTCTGTCGGGCTCTGTCGGGCTCTACTGGGCCCTGTCGGGCTCTGTCGGGCCCTGTCGGGCTCTGTCGGGCTCTGTCAGGCTCTGTCGGGCTCTGTCGGGCTCTGTCGGGCTCTACTGGGCCCTGTCGGGCCCTGTCGGGCTCTGTCGGGCTCTGTCGGGCTCTGTCGGGCTCTACTGGGCCCTGTCGGGCTCTGTCGGGCCCTGTCGGGCTCTGTCGGGCTCTGTCGGGCCCTGTCGGGCTCTGTCGGGCTCTGTCGGGCTCTGTCGGGCTCTACTGGGCTCTACTGGGCTCTGTCGGGCTCTGTCGGGCTCTACTGGGCCCTGTCGGGCCCTGTCGGGCTCTGTCGGGCTCTACTGGGCTCTGTCGGGCTCTGTCGGGCTATGTCGGGCTCTACTGGGCTCTGTCGGGCTCTGTCGGGCTCTGTCGGGCTCTACTGGGCTCTGTCGGGCCCTGTCGGGCTCTGTCGGGCCCTGTCGGGCTCTGTCGGGCTCTGTCGAGCCCTGTCGGGCTCTACTGGGCTCTGTCGGGCTCTGTCGGGCTCTGTCGGGCTCTACTGGGCCCTGTCGGGCCCTGTCGGGCCCTGTCGGGCCCTGTCGGGCTCTGTCGGGCTCTGTCAGGCTCTGTCGGGCTCTGTCGGGCTCTACTGGGCCCTGTCGGGCCCTGTCGGGCCCTGTCGGGCTCTACTGGGCTCTACTGGGCTCTGTCGGGCTCTTTCGGGCTCTACTGGGCCCTGTCGGGCTCTGTCGGGCCCTGTCGGGCTCTGTCGGGCCCTGTCGGGCCCTGTCGGGCTCTGTTGGGCTCTGTCGGGCCCTGTCGGGCTCTGTCGGGCTGTGTCGGGCTCTGTCGGGCTCTACTGGGCTCTGTCGGGCTCTGTCGGGCTCTGTCGGGCTCTACTGGGCCCTGTCGGGCCCTGTCGAGCCCTGTCGGGCTCTGTCGGGCTCTGTCGGTCCCTGTCGGGCTCTGTCGGGCTCTGTCGGGGTCTGTCGGGCCCTGTCGGGCCCTGTCGGGCTCTGTCGGGCTCTGTCGGGCCCTGTCGCGCTCTGTCGGGCTCTGTCGGGCCCTGTCGGGCTCTGTCGGGCTCTACTGGGCCCTGTCGGGCTCTGTCGGGCCCTGTCGGGCCCTGTCGGGCTCTGTCGGGCTCTGTCGGGCTGTGTCGGGCTCTGTCGGGCTCTACTGGGCTCTACTGGGCTCTGTCGGGCTCTGTCGGGCTCTGTCGGGCTCTACTGGGCCCTGTTTGGCCCTGTCGGGCTCTGTCGGGCTCTGTCGGGCTCTGTCGGGCTCTACTGGGCTCTACTGGGCTCTGTCAGGCTCTGTCGGGCTCTGTCGGGTTCTGTCGGGCTCTGTCGGGCTCTGTCGGGCTCTGTCGGGCCCTGTCGGGCTCTGTCGGGCTCTGTCGGGCCCTGTCGGGCTCTGTCGGGCCCTGTCGGGCTCTGTCGGGCCCTGTCGGGCTCTGTCGGGCTCTGTCGGGCCCTCTCGGGCTCTGTCGGGCTCTGTCGGGCTCTGTCGGGCTCTGTCGGGCTCTACTGGGCTCTGTCGGGCCCTGTCAGGCCCTGTCGGGCTCTGTCGGGCTCTGTCGGGCCCTGTCGGGCTCTGTCGGGCTCTGTCGGGCTCTACTGGGCTCTGTCGGGCTCTGTCGGGCTCTGTCGGGCTCTACTGGGCCCTGTCGGGCTCTGTCGGGCTCTGTCGGGCCCTGTTGGGCCCTGTCGGGTTCTGTCGGGCTCTGTTGGGCTCTACTGGGCTCTGTCGGGCTCTGTCGGGCTCTGTCGGGCTCTGTCGGGCTCTACTGGGCCCTGTCGGGCTCTGTCGGGCTCTGTGGGGCCATGTGGGGCTCTGTCGGGCCCTGTCGGGCCCTGTCGGGCTCTGTCGGGCTCTGTCGGGCCCTGTCGGGCTCTGTCGGGCTCTGTCGGGCTCTGTCGGGCTCTACTGGGCCCTGTCGGGCTCTGTCGGGCTCTGTGGGGCCCTGTCGGGCTCTGTCGGGCTCTGTCGGGCTCTGTTGGTCTCTGTCGGGCTCTGTCGGGCTCTGTCGGGCCCTGTCGGGCTCTGTCGGGCCCTGTCGGGCCCTGTCGGGCTCTGTCGGGCTCTGTCGGGCTCTGTCGGGCTCTGTCGGGCTCTACTGGGCCCTGTCGGGCTCTGTCGGGCTCTGTCGGGCTCTGTCGGGCCCTGTCGGGCTCTGTCGGACTCTGTCGTGCCCTGTCGGGCTCTGTCGGGCTCTGTCGGGCCCTGTCGGGCTCTATCGGGCCCTGTCGGGCTCTGTCGGGCTCTGTCGGGCTCTGTCGGGCTCTGTCGGGCTCTACTGGGCCCTGTCGGGCTCTGTCGGGCTCTGTCGGGCCCTGTCGGGCTCTGTCGGGCTCTGTCGGGCCCTGTCGGGCTCTGTCGGGCTCTACTGGGCCCTGTCGGGCCCTGTCGGGCCCTGTCGGGCTCTGTCGGGCTCTGTCGGGCTCTACTGGGCTCTACTGGGCTCTGTCGGGCTCTACTGGGCCCTGTCGGGCCCTGTCGGGCTCTGTCGGGCTCTGTCGGGCTCTGTCGGGCTCTACTGGGCCCTGTCGGGCTCTGTCGGGCCCTGTCGGGCTCTGTCGGGCTCTGTCGGGCCCTGTCGGGCTCTGTCGGGCTCTGTCGGGCTCTGTCGGGCTCTACTGGGCTCTACTGGGCTCTGTCGGGCTCTGTCGGGCTCTACTGGGCCCTGTCGGGCCCTGTCGGGCTCTGTCGGGCTCTACTGGGCTCTGTCGGGCTCTGTCGGGCTCTGTCGGGCTCTGTCGGGCTCTGTCGGGCTCTACTGGGCTCTGTCGGGCCCTGTCGGGCTCTGTCGGGCCCTGTCGGGCTCTGTCGGGCTCTGTCGAGCCCTGTCGGGCCCTGTCGGGCTCTGTCAGGCTCTGTCGGGCTCTGTCGGGCTCTACTGGGCCCTGTCGGGCCCTGTCGGGCCCTGTCGGGCTCTACTGGGCTCTACTGGGCTCTGTCGGGCTCTTTCGGGCTCTACTGGGCCCTGTCGGGCTCTGTCGGGCCCTGTCGGGCTCTGTCGGGCCCTGTCGGGCCCTGTCGGGCCCTCTCGGGCTCTGTCGGGTCCTGTCGGGCTCTGTCGGGCTGTGTCGGGCTCTGTCGGGCTCTACTGGGCTCTGTCGGGCTCTGTCGGGCTCTGTCGGGCTCTACTGGGCCCTGTCGGGCCCTGTCGAGCCCTGTCGGGCTCTGTCGGGCTCTGTCGGTCCCTGTCGGGCTCTGTCGGGCTCTGTCGGGCTCTGTCGGGCCCTGTCGGGCCCTGTCGGGCTCTGTCGGGCTCTGTCGGGCCCTGTCGCCCTCTGTCGGGCTCTGTCGGGCCCTGTCGGGCTCTGTCGGGCTCTACTGGGCCCTGTCGGGCTCTGTCGGGCCCTGTCGGGCCCTGTCGGGCTCTGTCGGGCTCTGTCGGGCTGTGTCGGGCTCTGTCGGGCTCTACTGGGCTCTACTGGGCTCTGTCGGGCTCTGTCGGGCTCTGTCGGGCTCTACTGGGCCCTGTTTGGCCCTGTCGGGCTCTGTCGGGCTCTGTCGGGCTCTGTCGGGCTCTACTGGGCTCTACTGGGCTCTGTCAGGCTCTGTCGGGCTCTGTCGGGTTCTGTCGGGCTCTGTCGGGCTCTGTCGGGCCCTGTCGGGCTCTGTCGGGCTCTGTCGTGCCCTGTCGGGCCCTGTCGGGCTCTGTCGGGCCCTGTCGGGCTCTGTCGGGCCCTGTCGGGCTCTGTCGGGCTCTGTCGGGCCCTCTCGGGCTCTGTCGGGCTCTGTCGGGCTCTGTCGGGCTCTGTCGGGCTCTACTGGGCTCTGTCGGGCCCTGTCGGGCCCTGTCGGGCTCTGTCGGGCTCTGTCGGGCCCTGTCGGGCTCTGTCGGGCTCTGTCGGGCTCTACTGGGCTCTGTCGGGCTCTGTCGAGCCCTGTCGGGCTCTGTCGGGCTCTGTCGGGCCCTGTCGCGCTCTGTCGGGCTCTGTCGGGCCCTGTCGGGCTCTGTCGGGCTCTACTGGGCCCTGTCGGGCTCTGTCGGGCCCTGTCGGGCCCTGTCGGGCTCTGTCGGGCTCTGTCGGGCTGTGTCGGGCTCTGTCGGGCTCTACTGGGCTCTACTGGGCTCTGTCGGGCTCTGTCGGGCTCTGTCGGGCTCTACTGGGCCCTGTTTGGCCCTGTCGGGCTCTGTCGGGCTCTGTCGGGCTCTGTCGGGCTCTACTGGGCTCTACTGGGCTCTGTCAGGCTCTGTCGGGCTCTGTCGGGTTCTGTCGGGCTCTGTCGGGCTCTGTCGGGCCCTGTCGGGCTCTGTCGGGCTCTGTCGTGCCCTGTCGGGCCCTGTCGGGCTCTGTCGGGCCCTGTCGGGCTCTGTCGGGCCCTGTCGGGCTCTGTCGGGCTCTGTCGGGCCCTCTCGGGCTCTGTCGGGCTCTGTCGGGCTCTGTCGGGCTCTGTCGGGCTCTACTGGGCTCTGTCGGGCCCTGTCGGGCCCTGTCGGGCTCTGTCGGGCTCTGTCGGGCCCTGTCGGGCTCTGTCGGGCTCTGTCGGGCTCTACTGGGCTCTGTCGGGCTCTGTCGGGCTCTGTCGGGCTCTACTGGGCCCTGTCGGGCTCTGTCGGGCTCTGTCGGGCCCTGTCGGGCCCTGTCGGGCTCTGTCGGGCTCTGTCGGGCCCTGTCGGGCTCTGTCGGGCTCTGTCGGGCTCTGTCGGGCTCTACTGGGCCCTGTCGGGCTCTGTCGGGCTCTGTCGGGCCCTGTCGGGCTCTGTTGGGCTCTGTCGGGCTCTGTCGGGCCCTGTCGGGCTCTGTCGGGCCCTGTCGGGCCCTGTCGGGCTCTGTCGGGCTCTGTCGGGCTCTGTCGGGCTCTGTCGGGCTCTACTGGGCCCTGTCGGGCTCTGTCGGGCTCTGTCGGGCTCTGTCGGGCCCTGTCGGGCTCTGTCGTACTCTGTCGTGCCCTGTCGGGCTCTGTCGGGCTCTGTCGGGCCCTGTCGGGCTCTATCGGGCCCTGTCGGGCTCTGTCGGGCTCTGTCGGGCTCTGTCGGGCTCTGTCGGGCTCTACTGCGCCCTGTCGGGCTCTGTCGGGCTCTGTCGGGCCCTGTCGGGCTCTGTCGGGCTCTGTCGGGCCCTGTCGGGCTCTGTCGGGCTCTACTGGGCCCTGTCGGGCCCTGTCGGGCCCTGTCGGGCTCTGTCGGGCTCTGTCGGGCTCTACTGGGCTCTACTGGGCTCTGTCGGGCTCTACTGGGCCCTGTCGGGCCCTGTCGGGCTCTGTCGGGCTCTGTCGGGCCCTGTCGGGCCCTGTCGGGCTCTGTCGGGCTCTGTCGTGCCCTGTCGGGCTCTGTCGGGCTCTGTCGGGCCCTGTCGGGCTCTGTCGGGCTCTGTCGGGCTCTGTCGGGCTCTACTGGGCTCTACTGGGCTCTGTCGGGCTCTGTCGGGCTCTACTGGGCCCTGTCGGGCCCTGTCGGGCTCTGTCGGGCTCTACTGGGCTCTGTCGGGCTCTACTGGGCTCTGTCGGGCCCTGTCGGGCTCTGTCGGGCCCTGTCGGGCTCTGTCGGGCTCTGTCGGGCCCTGTCGGGCCCTGTCGGGCTCTGTCAGGCCCTGTCGGGCTCTGTCGGGCTCTACTGGGCCCTGTCGGGCCCTGTCGGGCCCTGTCGGGCTCTACTGGGCTCTACTGGGCTCTGTCGGGCTCTTTCGGGCTCTACTGGGCCTTGTCGGGCCCTGTCGGGCCCTGTCGGGCTCTGTCGGGCCCTGTCGGGCCCTGTCGGGCTCTGTCGGGCTCTGTCGGGCCCTGTCGGGCTCTGTCGGGCTCTGTCGGGCTCTGTCGGGCTCTACTGGGCTCTACTGGGCTCTGTCGGGCTCTGTCGGGCTCTACTGGGCCCTGTCGGGCCCTGTCGAGCCCTGTCGGGCTCTGTCGGGCTCTGTCGGTCCCTGTCGGGCTCTGTCGGGCTCTGTCGGGCTCTGTCGGGCTCTACTGGGCCCTGTCGGGCTCTGTCGGGCTCTGTCGGGCCCTGTCGCGCTCTGTCGGGCTCTGTCGGGCCCTGTCGGGCCCTGTCGGGCTCTACTGGGCCCTGTCGGGCTCTGTCGGGCCCTGTCGGGCCCTGTCGGGCTCTGTCGGGCTCTGTCGGGCTGTGTCGGGCTCTGTCGGGCTCTACTGGGCTCTACTGGGCTCTGTCGGGCTCTGTCGGGCTCTGTCGGGCTCTACTGGGCCCTGTTTGGCCCTGTCGGGCTCTGTCGGGCTCTGTCGGGCTCTGTCGGGCTCTACTGGGCTCTACTGGGCTCTGTCGGGCTCTGTCGGGTTCTGTCGGGCTCTGTCGGGCTCTGTCGGGCTCTGTCGGGCCCTGTCGGGCTCTGTCGGGCTCTGTCGTGCCCTGTCGGGCCCTGTCGGGCTCTGTCGGGCCCTGTAGGGCTCTGTCGGGCCCTGTCGGGCTCTGTCGGGCTCTGTCGGGCCCTCTCGGGCTCTGTCGGGCTCTGTCGTGCTCTGTCGGGCTCTACTGGGCTCTGTCGGGCCCTGTCGGGCCCTGTCGGGCTCTGTCGGGCCCTGTCGGGCCCTGTCGGGCTCTGTCGGGCTCTGTCGGGCTCTACTGGGCTCTGTCGGGCTCTGTCGGGCTCTGTCGGGCTCTACTGGGCCCTGTCGGGCTCTGTCGGGCTCTGTCGGGCCCTGTTGGGCCCTGTCGGGCTCTGTCGGGCTCTGTCGGGCTCTACTGGGCTCTGTCGGGCTCTGTCGGGCTCTGTCGGGCTCTGTCGGGCTCTACTGGGCCCTGTCGGGCTCTGTCGGGCTCTGTGGGGCCATGTGGGGCTCTGTCGGGCTGTGTCGGGCCCTGTCGGGCCCTGTCGGGCTCTGTCGGGCTCTGTCGGGCCCTGTCGGGCTCTGTCGGGCTCTGTCGGGCTCTGTCGGGCTCTACTGGGCCCTGTCGGGCCCTGTCGGGCTCTGTCGGGCTCTACTGGGCTCTGTCGGGCTCTGTCGGGCTCTGTCGGGCTCTACTGGGCTCTGTCGGGCTCTGTCGGGCTCTGTCGGGCTCTACTGGGCTCTGTCGGGCTCTGTCGGGCTCTGTCGGGCTCTACTGGGCTCTGTCGGGCTCTGTCGGGCTCTGTCGGGCTCTACTGGGCTCTGTCGGGCTCTGTCGGGCTCTGTCGGGCTCTACTGGGCTCTGTCGGGCTCTGTCGGGCCCTGTCGCGCTCTGTCGGGCTCTGTCGGGCCCTGTCGGGCTCTGTGGGGCTCTACTGGGCCCTGTCGGGCTCTGTCGGGCCCTGTCGGGCCCTGTCGGGCTCTGTCGGGCTCTGTCGGGCTGTGTCGGGCTCTGTCGGGCTCTACTGGGCTCTGTCGGGCTCTGTCGGGTTCTGTCGGGCTCTGTCGGGCTCTGTCGGGCTCTGTCGGGCCCTGTCGGGCTCTGTCGGGCTCTGTCGTGCCCTGTCGGGCCCTGTCGGGCTCTGTCGGGCCCTGTCGGGCTCTGTCGGGCCCTGTCGGGCCCTCTCGGGCTCTGTCGGGCTCTGTCGGGCTCTGTCGGGCTCTACTGGGCTCTGTCGGGCCCTGTCGGGCCCTGTCGGGCTCTGTCGGGCTCTGTCGGGCCCTGTCGGGCCCTGTCGGGCCCTGTCGGGCTCTGTCGGGCTCTGTCGGGCTCTACTGGGCTCTGTCGGCCTCTGTCGGGCTCTGTCGGGCTCTACTGGGCCCTGTCGGGCTCTGTCGGGCTCTGTCGGGCCCTGTTGGGCCCTGTCGGGCTCTGTCGGGCTCTGTCGGGCTCTGTCGGGCTCTACTGGGCTCTGTCGGGCTCTGTCGGGCTCTGTCGGGCTCTGTCGGGCTCTACTGGGCCCTGTCGGGCTCTGTCGGGCTCTGTGGGGCCATGTGGGGCTCTGTCGGGCTCTGTCGGGCCCTGTCGGGCCCTGTCGGGCCCTGTCGGGCCCTGTCGGGCTCTGTCGGGCTCTGTCGGGCCCTGTCGGGCTCTGTCGGGCTCTGTCAGGCTCTGTCGGGCTCTACTGGGCCCTGTCGGGCTCTGTCGGGCTCTGTGGGGCCCTGTCGGGCTCTGTCGGGCTCTGTCGGGCCCTGTCGGGCTCTGTCGGGCTCTGTCGGGCTCTGTCGGGCTCTACTGGGCCCTGTCGGGCTCTGTCGGGCTCTGTCGGGCTCTGTCGGGCCCTGTCGGGCTCTGTCGGACTCTGTCCTGCCCTGTCGGGCTCTGTCGGGCTCTGTCGGGCCCTGTCGGGCTCTATCGGGCCCTGTCGGGCTCTGTCGGGCTCTGTCGGGCTCTGTCGGGCTCTACTGGGCCCTGTCGGGCCCTGTCGGGCTCTGTCGGGCTCTGTCGGGCTCTGTCGGGCTCTGTCGGGCTCTACTGGGCCCTGTCGGGCTCTGTCAAGCTCTGTCGGGCCCTGTCGGGCTCTGTCGGGCTCTGTCGTGCCCTGTCGGGCCCTGTCGGGCTCTGTCGGGCCCTGTCGGGCTCTATCGGGCCCTGTCGGGCTCTGTCGGGCTCTGTCGGGCTCTGTCGGGCTCTACTGGGCCCTGTCGGGCTCTGTCGGGCTCTGTCGGGCCCTGTCGGGCTCTGTCGGGCTCTGTCGGGCCCTGTCGGGCTCTGTCGGGCTCTACTGGGCCCTGTCGGGCCCTGTCGGGCTCTGTCGGGCTCTGTCGGGCTTTGTCGGGCTCTACGGGGCTCTACTGGGCTCTGTCGGGCTCTGTCGTGCTCTGTCGGGCTCTGTCGGGCTCTGTCGGGCTCTGTCGGGCTCTCCTGGGCCCTGTCGGGCTCTGTCGGGCCCTCTCGGGCTCTGTCGGGCCCTGTCGGGCTCTGTCGGGCTCTGTCGGGCTCTGTCGGGCCCTGTCGGGCTCTGTCGGGCTCTGTCGGGCTCTACTGGGCCCTGTTTGGCCCTGTCGGGCTCTGTCGGGCTCTGTCGGGCTCTGTCGGGCTCTACTGGGCCCTGTCGGGCCCTGTCGGGCCCTGTCGGGCTCTACTGGGCTCTGTCGGGCTCTTTCGGGCTCTACTGGGCCCTGTCGGGCCCTGTCGGGCCCTGTCGGGCTCTGTCGGGCTCTGTCGGGCCCTGTCGGGCTCTGTCGGGCTCTGTCGGGCTCTGTCGGGCTCTACTGGGCTCTACTGGGCTCTGTCGGGCTCTGTCGGGCTCTACTGGGCCCTGTCGGGCCCTGTCAGGCCCTGTCGGGCTCTGTCGGGCTCTGTCGGGCTCTACTGGGCTCTACTGGGCTCTGTCGGGCTCTGTGGGGCTCTGTCGGGCTCTGTCGGGCCCTGTCGGGCCCTGTCGGGCTCTGTCGGTCCCTGTCGGGCTCTGTCCGGCTCTGTCGGGCTCTGTCGGGCTCTACTGGGCCCTGTCGGGCCCTGTCGGGCCCTGTCGGGCTCTGTCGGGCTCTGTCGGGCTCTACTGGGCGATACTGGGCTCTGTCGGGCTCTGTGGGGCCCTGTCGGGCTCTGTCGGGCGCTGTCGGGCGCTGTCGGGCTCTGTCGGTCCCTGTCGGTCTCTGTCGGGCTCTGTCGGGCTCTGTCGGGCCCTGTCGGGCCCTGTCGGGCTCTGTCGGGCCCTGTCGGGCTCTGTCGGGCTCTACTGGGCCCTGTCGGGCCCTGTCGGGCTCTACTGGGCCCTGTCGGGCCCTGTCGGGCCCTGTCGGGCTCTGTCGGGCTCTACTGGGCTCTGTCGGGCTCTGTCGGGTTCTGTCGGGCTCTACTGGGCCCTGTCGGGCTCTGTCGGGCCCTGTCGGGCCCTGTCGGGCTCTGTCAGGCTCTGTCGGGCTCTGTCGGGCTCTGTCGGGCTCTACTGGGCCCTGCGGGCTCTGTCGGGCTCTGTCGGGCCCTGTCGGGCTCTGTCGGGCTCTACTGGGCCCTGTCGGGCCCTGTCGGGCTCTGCGGGCTCTGTCGGGCCCTGTCGGGCTCTGTCGGGCTCTGTCGGGCTGTGTCGGGCCCTGTCGGGCCCTGTCGGGCCCTGTCGGGCTCTGTCGGGCTCTGTCGGGCTCTGTCGGGCTCTACTGGGCCCTGTCGGGCCCTGTCGGTCTCTGTCGGGCTCTGTCGGGCTCTGTCGGGCTCTACTGGGCTCTACTGGGCTCTGTCGGGCTCTGTCGGGCTCTGTCGAGCTCTGTCGGGCTCTGTCGGGCTCTGTCGGGCCCTGTCGGGCTCTGTCGGGCTCTGTCGTGCCCTGTCGGGCCCTGTCGGGCTCTGTCGGGCTCTGTCGGGCTCTGTCGGGCTCTACTGGGCCCTGTCGGGCCCTGTCGGGCCCTGTCGGGCCCTGTCGGGCTCTGTCGGGCTCTGTCGGGCTCTACTGGGCCCTGTCGGGCCCTGTCGGGCTCTGTCGGGCCTGTCGGGCCTGTCGGGCCCTGTCGGGCTCTGTCGGGCTCTGTCGGGCTCTACTGGGCTCTGTCGGGCTCTGTCGGGCTCTACTGGGCCCTGTCGGGCTCTGTCGGGCTCTGTCGGGCCCTGTCGGGCCCTGTCGGGCTCTGTCGGGCTCTGTCGGGCTCTACTGGGCTCTGTCGGGCTCTGTCGGGCTCTGTCGGGCTCTGTCGGGCCCTGTCGGGCCCTGTCGGGCCCTGTCGGGCTCTGTCGGGCTCTGTCGGGCCCTGTCGGGCTCTGTCGGGCTCTGTCGGGCTCTATCGGGCTCTACTGGGCCCTGTCGGGCTCTGTCGGGCTCTGTCGGCCCTGTCGGGCTCTGTCGGGCTCTGTCGGGCTCTGTCGGGCTCTACTGGGCCCTGTCGGGCTCTGTCGGGCTCTGTCGGGCTCTGTCGGGCTCTACTGGGCCCTGTCGGGCTCTGTCGGCCCTGTCGGGCTCTGTCGGGCTCTGTCAGGCTCTGTCGGGCTCTGTCGGGCTCTGTCGGGCTCTACTGGGCCCTGTCGGGCCCTGTCGGGCTCTGTCGGGCTCTGTCGGGCTCTGTCGGGCTCTACTGGGCCCTGTCGGGCTCTGTCGGGCCCTGTCGGGCTCTATCGGGCCCTGTCGGGCTCTGTCGGGCTCTGTCGGCTCTGTCGGGCTCTACTGGGCCCTGTCGGGCCCTGTCGGGCTCTGTCGGGCTCTGTCGGGCTCTGTCGGGCTCTGTCGGGCTCTACTGGGCCCTGTCGGGCTCTGTCAAGCTCTGTCGGGCCCTGTCGGGCTCTGTCGGGCTCTGTCGTGCCCTGTCGGGCCCTGTCGGGCTCTGTCGGGCCCTGTCGGGCTCTATCGGGCCCTGTCGGGCTTCTGTCGGGCTCTGTCGGGCTCTGTCGGGCTCTACTGGGCCCTGTCGGGCTCTGTCGGGCTCTGTCGGGCCCTGTCGGGCTCTGTCGGGCTCTGTCGGGCCCTGTCGGCTCTGTCGGGCTCTACTGGGCCCTGTCGGGCCCTGTCGGGCTCTGTCGGGCTCTGTCGGGCTTTGTCGGGCTCTACGGGGCTCTACTGGGCTCTGTCGGGCTCTGTCGTGCTCTGTCGGGCTCTGTCGGGCTCTGTCGGGCTCTGTCGGGCTCTCCTGGGCCCTGTCGGGCTCTGTCGGGCCCTCTCGGGCTCTGTCGGGCCCTGTCGGGCTCTGTCGGGCTCTGTCGGGCTCTGTCGGGCCCTGTCGGGCTCTGTCGGGCTCTGTCGGGCTCTACTGGGCTCTACTGGGCTCTGTCGGGCTCTGTCGGGCTCTACTGGGCTCTACTGGGCTCTGTCGGGCTCTGTCGGGCTCTACTGGGCCCTGTCGGGCCCTGTCAGGCCCTGTCGGGCTCTGTCGGGCTCTGTCGGGCTCTACTGGGCTCTACTGGGCTCTGTCGGGCTCTGTGGGGCTCTGTCGGGCTCTGTCGGGCCCTGTCGGGCCCTGTCGGGCTCTGTCGGTCCCTGTCGGGCTCTGTCCGGCTCTGTCGGGCTCTGTCGGGCTCTACTGGGCCCTGTCGGGCCCTGTCGGGCCCTGTCGGGCTCTGTCGGGCTCTGTCGGGCTCTACTGGGCGATACTGGGCTCTGTCGGGCTCTGTGGGGCCCTGTCGGGCTCTGTCGGGCGCTGTCGGGCGCTGTCGGGCTCTGTCGGTCCCTGTCGGTCTCTGTCGGGCTCTGTCGGGCTCTGTCGGGCCCTGTCGGGCCCTGTCGGGCTCTGTCGGGCCCTGTCGGGCTCTGTCGGGCTCTACTGGGCCCTGTCGGGCTCTGTCGGGCTCTACTGGGCCCTGTCGGGCCCTGTCGGGCCCTGTCGGGCTCTGTCGGGCTCTACTGGGCTCTGTCGGGCTCTGTCGGGTTCTGTCGGGCTCTACTGGGCCCTGTCGGGCTCTGTCGGGCCCTGTCGGGCCCTGTCGGGCTCTGTCAGGCTCTGTCGGGCTCTGTCGGGCTCTGTCGGGCTCTACTGGGCCCTGTCGGGCTCTGTCGGGCTCTGTCGGGCCCTGTCGGGCTCTGTCGGGCTCTACTGGGCCCTGTCGGGCCCTGTCGGGCTCTGTCGGGCTCTGTCGGGCCCTGTCGGGCTCTGTCGGGCTCTGTCGGGCTGTGTCGGGCCCTGTCGGGCCCTGTCGGGCCCTGTCGGGCTCTGTCGGGCTCTGTCGGGCTCTGTCGGGCTCTACTGGGCCCTGTCGGGCCCTGTCGGTCTCTGTCGGGCTCTGTCGGGCTCTGTCGGGCTCTACTGGGCTCTACTGGGCTCTGTCGGGCTCTGTCGGGCTCTGTCGAGCTCTGTCGGGCTCTGTCGGGCTCTGTCGGGCCCTGTCGGGCTCTGTCGGGCTCTGTCGTGCCCTGTCGGGCCCTGTCGGGCTCTGTCGGGCTCTGTCGGGCTCTGTCGGGCTCTACTGGGCCCTGTCGGGCCCTGTCGGGCCCTGTCGGGCCCTGTCGGGCTCTGTCGGGCTCTGTCGGGCTCTACTGGGCCCTGTCGGGCCCTGTCGGGCTCTGTCGGGCCCTGTCGGGCCCTGTCGGGCCCTGTCGGGCTCTGTCGGGCTCTGTCGGGCTCTACTGGGCTCTGTCGGGCTCTGTCGGGCTCTACTGGGCCCTGTCGGGCTCTGTCGGGCTCTGTCGGGCCCTGTCGGGCCCTGTCGGGCTCTGTCGGGCTCTGTCGGGCTCTACTGGGCTCTGTCGGGCTCTGTCGGGCTCTGTCGGGCCCTGTCGGGCCCTGTCGGGCCCTGTCGGGCCCTGTCGGGCTCTGTCGGGCTCTGTCGGGCCCTGTCGGGCTCTGTCGGGCTCTGTCGGGCTCTATCGGGCTCTACTGGGCCCTGTCGGGCTCTGTCGGGCTCTGTCGGGCCCTGTCGGGCTCTGTCGGGCTCTGTCGGGCTCTGTCGGGCTCTACTGGGCCCTGTCGGGCTCTGTCGGGCTCTGTCGGGCTCTGTCGGGCTCTACTGGGCCCTGTCGGGCTCTGTCGGGCCCTGTCGGGCTCTGTCGGGCTCTGTCAGGCTCTGTCGGGCTCTGTCGGGCTCTGTCGGGCTCTACTGGGCCCTGTCGGGCCCTGTCGGGCTCTGTCGGGCTCTGTCGGGCTCTGTCGGGCTCTACTGGGCCCTGTCGGGCTCTGTCGGGCCCTGTCGGGCTCTATCGGGCCCTGTCGGGCTCTGTCGGGCTCTGTCGGGCTCTGTCGGGCCTGTCGGGCCCTGTCGGGCTCTGTCGGGCTCTGTCGGGCTCTGTCGGGCTCTGTCGGGCTCTACTGGGCCCTGTCGGGCTCTGTCAAGCTCTGTCGGGCCCTGTCGGGCTCTGTCGGGCTCTGTCGTGCCCTGTCGGGCCCTGTCGGGCTGTGTCGGGCCCTGTCGGGCCCTGTCGGGCCCTGTCGGGGCTCTGGTCGGGCTCTGTCGGGCCTCTGTCGGGCTCTACTGGGCCCTGTCGGGCCCTGTCGGTCTCTGTCGGGCTCTGTCGGGCTCTGTCGGGCTCTACTGGGCTCTACTGGGCTCTGTCGGGCTCTGTCGAGCTCTGTCGGGCTCTGTCGGGCTCTGTCGGGCCCTGTCGGGCTCTGTCGGGCTCTGTCGTGCCCTGTCGGGCCCTGTCGGGCTCTGTCGGGCTCTGTCGGGCTCTGTCGGGCTCTACTGGGCCCTGTCGGGCTCTGTCGGGCCCTGTCGGGCCCTGTCGGGCTCTGTCGGGCTCTGTCGGGCTCTACTGGGCCCTGTCGGGCCCTGTCGGGCTCTGTCGGGCCCTGTCGGGCCCTGTCGGGCCCTGTCGGGCTCTGTCGGGCTCTGTCGGGCTCTACTGGGCTCTGTCGGCTCTGTCGGGCTCTACTGGGCCCTGTCGGGCTCTGTCGGGGCTCTGTCGGGCCCTGTCGGGCCCTGTCGGGCTCTGTCGGGCTCTGTCGGGCTCTACTGGGCTCTGTCGGGCTCTGTCGGGCTCTGTCGGGCTCTGTCGGGCCCTGTCGGGCCCTGTCGGGCCCCTGTCGGGCCCTGTCGGGCTCTGTCGGGCTCTGTCGGGCCCTGTCGGGCTCTGTCGGGCTCTGTCGGGCTCTATCGGGCTCTACTGGGCCCTGTCGGGCTCTGTCGGGCTCTGTCGGCCCTGTCGGGCTCTGTCGGGCTCTGTCGGGCTCTGTCGGGCTCTACTGGGCCCTGTCGGGCTCTGTCGGGCTCTGTCGGGCTCTGTCGGGCTCTACTGGGCCCTGTCGGGCTCTGTCGGGCCCTGTCGGGCTCTGTCGGGCTCTGTCAGGCTCTGTCGGGCTCTGTCGGGCTCTGTCGGGCTCTACTGGGCCCTGTCGGGCCCTGTCGGGCTCTGTCGGGCTCTGTCGGGCTCTGTCGGGCTCTACTGGGCCCTGTCCGGGCTCTGTCGGGCCCTGTCGGGCTCTGTCGGGCTCTGTCGGGCCCTGTCGGGCTCTGTCGGGCTCTCGCGGGCTCTGTCGGGCTCTACTGGGCTCTACTGGGCTCTGTCGGGCTCTGTCGGGCTCTACTGGGCCCTGTCGGGCCCTGTCGGGCTCTGTCGGGCTCTACTGGGCTCTGTCGGGCTCTGTCGGGCTCTGTCGGGCTCTACTGGGCTCTGTCGGGCTCTGTCGGGCTCTGTCGGGCTCTGTCGGGCTCTACTGGGCTCTGTCGGGCCCTGTCGGGCTCTGTCGGGCCCTGTCGGGCTCTGTTGGGCTCTGTCGAGCCCTGTCGGGCTCTACTGGGCTCTGTCGGGCTCTGTCGGGCTCTGTCGGGCTCTACTGGGCCCTGTCGGGCCCTGTCGGGCCCTGTCGGGCTCTGTCGGGCTCTGTCGGGCTCTACTGGGCTCTGTCGGGCTCTGTCAGGCTCTGTCGGGCTCTGTCGGGCTCTACTGGGCCCTGTCGGGCCCTGTCGGGCCCTGTCGGGCTCTACTGGGCTCTACTGGGCTCTGTCGGGCTCTTTCGGGCTCTACTGGGCCCTGTCGGGCTCTGTCGGGCCCTGTCGGGCTCTGTCGGGCCCTGTCGGGCCCTGTCGGGCTCTGTCGGGCCCTGTCGGGCTCTGTCGGTCCCTGTCGGGCTCTGTCGGGCTCTGTCGGGCTCTGTCGGGCCCTGTCGGGCCCTGTCGGGCTCTGTCGGGCTCTGTCGGGCCCTGTCGCGCTCTGTCGGGCTCTGTCGGGCCCTGTCGGGCTCTGTCGGGCTCTACTGGGCCCTGTCGGGCTCTGTCGGGCCCTGTCGGGCCCTGTCGGGCTCTGTCGGGCTCTGTCGGGCTGTGTCGGGCTCTGTCGGGCTCTACTGGGCTCTACTGGGCTCTGTCGGCTCTGTCGGGCTCTGTCGGGCTCTACTGGGCCCTGTTTGGCCCTGTCGGGCTCTGTCGGGCTCTGTCGGGCTCTGTCGGGCTCTACTGGGCTCTACTGGGCTCTGTCAGGCTCTGTCGGGCTCTGTCGGGCTCTGTCGGGCTCTGTCGGGCCCTGTCGGGCTCTGTCGGGCTCTGTCGTGCCCTGTCGGGCCCTGTCGGGCTCTGTCGGGCCCTGTCGGGCTCTGTCGGGCTCTGTCGGGCCCTCTCGGGCTCTGTCGGGCTCTGTCGGGCTCTGTCGGGCTCTGTCGGGCTCTACTGGGCTCTGTCGGGCCCTGTCGGGCCTGTCGGGCTCTGTCGGGCTCTGTCGGGCCCTGTCGGGCTCTGTCGGGCTCTGTCGGGCTCTACTGGGCTCTGTCGGGCTCTGTCGGGCTCTGTCGGGCTCTACTGGGCCCTGTCGGGCTCTGTCGGGCTCTGTCGGGCCCTGTTGGGCCCTGTCGGGCTCTGTCGGGCTCTGTTGGGCTCTACTGGGCTCTGTCGGGCTCTGTCGGGCTCTGTCGGGCTCTGTCGGGCTCTACTGGGCCCTGTCGGGCTCTGTCGGGCTCTGTGGGGCCATGTGGGGCTCTGTCGGGCCCTGTCGGGCCCTGTCGGGCTCTGTCGGGCTCTGTCGGGCCCTGTCGGGCTCTGTCGGGCTCTGTCGGGCTCTGTCGGGCTCTACTGGGCCCTGTCGGGCTCTGTCGGGCTCTGTGGGGCCCTGTCGGGCTCTGTCGGCTCTGTCGGGCTCTGTTGGGCTCTGTCGGGCTCTGTCGGGCCCTGTCGGGCTCTGTCGGGCCCTGTCGGGCCCTGTCGGGCTCTGTCGGGCTCTGTCGGGCTCTGTCGGGCTCTGTCGGGCTCTACTGGGCCCTGTCGGGCTCTGTCGGGCTCTGTCGGGCTCTGTCGGGCCCTGTCGGGCTCTGTCGGACTCTGTCGTGCCCTGTCGGGCTCTGTCGGGCTCTGTCGGGCCCTGTCGGGCTCTATCGGGCTCTATCGGGCCCCTGTCGGGCTCTGTCGGGCTCTGTCGGGCTCTGTCGGGCTCTGTCGGGCTCTACTGGGCCCTGTCGGGCTCTGTCGGGCTCTGTCGGGCCCTGTCGGGCTCTGTCGGGCTCTGTCGGGCCCTGTCGGGCTCTGTCGGGCTCTACTGGGCCCTGTCGGGCCCTGTCGGGCCCTGTCGGGCTCTGTCGGGCTCTGTCGGGCTCTACTGGGCTCTACTGGGCTCTGTCGGGCTCTACTGGGCCCTGTCGGGCCCTGTCGGGCTCTGTCGGGCTCTGTCGGGCTCTGTCGGGCTCTACTGGGCCCTGTCGGGCTCTGTCGGGCCCTGTCGGGCTCTGTCGGGCTCTGTCGGGCCCTGTCGGGCTCTGTCGGCTCTGTCGGGCTCTGTCGGGCTCTACTGGGCTCTACTGGGCTCTGTCGGGCTCTGTCGGGCTCTACTGGGCCCTGTCGGGCCCTGTCGGGCTCTGTCGGGCTCTACTGGGCTCTGTCGGGCTCTGTCGGGCTCTGTCGGGCTCTGTCGGGCTCTACTGGGCCCTGTCGGGCCCTGTCGGGCTCTGTCGGGCTCTGTCGGTCCCTGTCGGGCTCTGTCGGGCTCTGTCGGGCTCTGTCGGGCTCTACTGGGCCCTGTCGGGCTCTGTCGGGCTCTGTCGGGCCCTGTCGCGCTCTGTCGGGCTCTGTCGGGCCCTGTCGGGCCCTGTCGGGCTCTACTGGGCCCTGTCGGGCTCTGTCGGGCCCTGTCGGGCCCTGTCGGGCTCTGTCGGGCTCTGTCGGGCTGTGTCGGGCTCTGTCGGGCTCTACTGGGCTCTACTGGGCTCTGTCGGGCTCTGTCGGGCTCTGTCGGGCTCTACTGGGCCCTGTTTGGCCCTGTCGGGCTCTGTCGGGCTCTGTCGGGCTCTGTCGGGCTCTACTGGGCTCTACTGGGCTCTGTCGGGCTCTGTCGGGTTCTGTCGGGCTCTGTCGGGCTCTGTCGGGCTCTGTCGGGCCCTGTCGGGCTCGTCGTGCCCTGTCGTGCCCTGTCGGGGCCCTGTCGGCTCTGTCGGGCCCTGTCGGGCTCTGTCGGGCTCTGTCGGGCCCTCTCGGGCTCTGTCGGGCTCTGTCGTGCTCTGTCGGGCTCTACTGGGCTCTGTCGGGCCCTGTCGGGCCCTGTCGGGCCCTGTCGGGCTCTGTCGGGCTCTACTGGGCTCTGTCGGGCTCTGTCGGGCTCTGTCGGGCTCTACTGGGCCCTGTCGGGCTCTGTCGGGCTCTGTCGGGCCCTGTTGGGCCCTGTCGGGCTCTGTCGGGCTCTGTCGGGCTCTACTGGGCTCTGTCGGGCTCTGTCGGGCTCTGTCGGGCTCTGTCGGGCTCTACTGGGCCCTGTCGGGCTCTGTCGGGCTCTGTGGGGCCATGTGGGGCTCTGTCGGGCTGTGTCGGGCCCTGTCGGGCCCTGTCGGGCTCTGTCGGGCTCTGTCGGGCCCTGTCGGGCTCTGTCGGGCTCTGTCGGGCTCTGTCGGGCTCTACTGGGCCCTGTCGGGCTCTGTCGGGCTCTGTGGGGCCCTGTCGGGCTCTGTCGGGCTCTGTCGGGCTCTGTCGGGCCCTGTCGGGCCCTGTCAGGCTCTGTCGGGCTCTGTCGGGCCCTGTCGGGCTCTGTCGGGCTCTGTCGGGCTCTGTCGGGCTCTGTCGGGCTCTGTCGGGCCCTGTCGGGCTCTATCGGGCTCTGTCGGGCCCTGTCGGGCTCTGTCGGACTCTGTCGTGCCCTGTCGGGCTCTGTCGGGCTCTGTCGGGCCCTGTCGGGCTCTATCGGGCTCTGTCGGGCTCTGTCGGGCTCTGTCGGGCTCTACTGGGCCCTGTCGGGCTCTGTCGGGCTCTGACGGGCCCTGTCGGGCTCTGTCGGGCTCTGTCGGGCCCTGTCGGGCTCTGTCGGGCTCTACTGGGCCCTGTCGGGCACTGTCGGGCTCTGTCGGGCTCTGTCGGGCTCTACTGGGCTCTACTGGGCTCTGTCGGGCTCTACTGGGCCCTGTCGGGCCCTGTCGGGCTCTGTCGGGCTCTGTCGGGCTCTGTCGGGCCCTGTCGGGCTCTGTCGGGCTCTGTCGGGCCCTGTCGGGCCCTGTCGGGCTCTATCGGGCCCTGTCGGGCTCTGTGGGGCCCTGTCGGGCTCTGTCGGGCCCTGTCGGGCTCTGTCGGTCCCTGTCGGGCTCTGTCGGGCTCTGTCGGGCTCTGTCGGGCTCTACTGGGCCCTGTCGGGCCCTGTCGGGCCCTGTCGGGCTCTGTCGGGCTCTGTCGGGCTCTACTGGGCGATACTGGGCTCTGTCGGGCCCTGTCGGGCGCTGTCGGGCTCTGTCGGGCCCTGTCGGGCGCTGTCGGGCTCTGTCGGTCCCTGTCGGGCTCTGTCGGGCTCTGTCGGGCTCTGTCGGGCTCTACTGGGCCCTGTCGGGCCCTGTCGGGCCCTGTCGGGCTCTGTCGGGCTCTGTCGGGCTCTACTGGGCGATACTGGGCTCTGTCGGGCCCTGTCGGGCGCTGTCGGGCTCTGTCGGGCCCTGTCGGGCTCTGTCGGGCTCTGTCGGGCTCTACTGGGCTCTGTCGGGCTCTGTCGGGCTCTGTCGGGCTCTACTGGGCCCTGTCGGGCTCTGTCGGGCCCTGTCGGGCCCTGTCGGGCCCTGTCGGGCTCTGTCGGGCCCTGTCGGGCCCTGTCGGGCTCTGTCGGGCTCTGTCGGGCTCTGTCGGGCTCTACTGGGCCCTGTCGGGCTCTGTCAAGCTCTGTCGGGCCCTGTCGGGCTCTATCGGGCCCTGTCGGGCTCTGTCGGGCTCTGTCGGGCTCTGTCGGGCTCTACTGGGCCCTGTCGGGCTCTGTCGGGCTCTGTCGGGCCCTGTCGGGCTCTGTCGGGCTCTGTCGGGCCCTGTCGGGCTCTGTCGGTCTCTACTGGGCTCTGTCGGGCTCTGTCGGGCTCTGTCGGGCTCTACTGGGCTCTGTCGGGCCCTGTCGGGCTCTGTCGGGCCCTGTCGGGCTCTGTCGGGCTCTGTCGGGCCCTGTCGGGCCCTGTCGGGCTCTGTCAGGCACTGTCGGGCTCTGTCGGGCTCTACTGGGCCCTGTCGGGCCCTGTCGGGCCCTGTCGGGCTCTACTGGGCTCTACTGGGCTCTGTCGGGCTCTTTCGGGCTCTACTGGGCCCTGTCGGGCCCTGTCGGGCCCTGTCGGGCTCTGTCGGGCTCTGTCGGGCTCTGTCGGGCTCTACTGGGCTCTACTGGGCTCTACTGGGCCCTGTCGGGCTCTGTCGGGCTCTGTCGGGCTCTGTCGGGCCCTGTCGGGCTCTGTCGGACTCTGTCGTGCCCTGTCTGGCTCTGTCGGGCTCTGTCGGGCCCTGTCGGGCTCTATCGGGCTCTGTCGGGCTCTGTCGGGCTCTGTCGGGCTCTACTGGGCCCTGTCGGGCTCTGTCGGGCTCTGACGGGCCCTGTCGGGCTCTGTCGGGCTCTGTCGGGCCCTGTCGGGCTCTGTCGGGCTCTACTGGGCCCTGTCGGGCCCTGTCGGGCTCTGTCGGGCTCTGTCGGGCTCTACTGGGCTCTACTGGGCTCTGTCGGGCTCTACTGGGCCCTGTCGGGCTCTGTCGGGCTCTGTCGGGCTCTGTCGGGCCCTGTCGGGCTCTGTCGGGCTCTGTCGGGCCCTGTCGGGCCCTGTCGGGCTCTGTCGGGCCCTGTCGGGCTCTATCGGGCCCTGTCGGGCTCTGTCGGGCCCTGTCGGGCTCTATCGGGCCCTGTCGGGCTCTACTGGGCCCTGTCGGGCTCCGTAGGGCTCTGTCGGGCTCCACTGGGCTCTACTGGGCTCTGTCGGGCTCTGTGGGGCCCTGTCGGGCTCTGTCGGGCCCTGTCGGGCTCTGTCGGTCCCTGTCGGGCTCTGTCGGGCTCTGTCGGGCTCTGTCGGGCTCTACTGGGCCCTGTCGGGCCCTGTCGGGCCCTGTCGGGCTCTGTCGGGCTCTGTCGGGCTCTACTGGGCGATACTGGGCTCTGTCGGGCCCTGTCGGGCGCTGTCGGGCCCTGTCGGGCCCTGTCGGGCGCTGTCGGGCTCTGTCGGTCCCTGTCGGGCTCTGTCGGGCTCTGTCGGGCTCTGTCGGGCTCTGTCGGGCCCTGCCGGGCTCTGTCGGGCTCTGTCGGGCCCTGTCGGGCTCTGTCGGGCTCTACCTGGGCCCTGTCGGGCTCTGTCGGGCTCTGTCGGGCTCTGTCGGGCCCTGTCGGGCTCTGTCGGGCTATGTCGGGCTCTGTCGGGCTCTACTGGGCTCTACTGGGCTCTGTCGGGCTCTGTCGGGTTCTGTCGGGCTCTGTCGGGCTCTGTCGGGCTCTGTCGGGCCCTGTCGGGCCCTGTCGGGCCCTGTCGGGCTCTGTCGGGCTCTGTCGTTCCCTGTCGGGCCCTGTCGGGCTCTGTCGGGCCCTGTCGGGCCCTGTCGGGCCCTGTCGGGCCCTGTCGGGCTCTGTCGGGCTCTGTCGGGCTCTACTGGGCCCTGTCGGGCCCTGTCGGGCCCTGTTGGGCTCTGTCGGGCTCTGTCGGGCTCTGTCGGGCTCTACTGGGCTCTGTCGGGCCCTGTCGGGCCCTGTCGGGCTCTGTCGGGCCCTGTCGGGCCCTGTCGGGCTCTGTCGGGCTCTGTCGGGCTCTACTGGGCTCTGTCGGGCTCTGTCGGGCTCTGTCGGGCTCTACTGGGCCCTGTCGGGCTCTGTCGGGCCCTGTCGGGCCCTGTCGGGCCCTGTCGGGCTCTGTCGGGCTCTGTCGGGCTCTGTCGGGCTCTACTGGGCTCTGTCGGGCTCTGTCGGGCTCTGTCGGGCTCTACTGGGCCCTGTCGGGCTCTGTCGGGCTCTGTGGGGCCCTGTCGGGCTCTGTCGGGCTCTGTCGGGCCCTGTCGGGCTCTGTCGGGCCCTGTCGGGCCCTGTCGGGCTCTGTCGGGCTCTGTCAGGCCCTGTCGGGCTCTGTCGGGCTCTGTCGGGCTCTGTCGGGCTCTACTGGGCCCTGTCGGGCTCTGTCAAGCTCTGTCGGGCCCTGTCGGGCTCTATCGGGCCCTGTCGGGCTCTGTCGGGCTCTGTCGGGCTCTGTCGGGCTCTACTGGGCCCTGTCGGGCTCTGTCGGGCTCTGTCGGGCCCTGTCGGGCTCTGTCGGGCTCTGTCGGGCCCTGTCGGGCTCTGTCGGGCTCTACTGGGCCCTGTCGGGCCCTGTCGGGCTCTGTCGGGCTCTGTCGGGCTTTGTCGGGCTCTACGGGGCTCTACCTAGCTCTGTCGGGCTCTGTCGTGCTCTGTCGGGCTCTGTCGGGCTCTGCTGGGCCCTGTCGGGCTCTGCTGGGCCCTGTCGGGCTCTGTCGGGCCCTCTCGGGCTCTGTCGGGCCCTGTCGGGCCCTGTCGGGCTCTGTCGGGCTCTGTCGGGCCCTGTCGGGCTCTGTCGGGCTCTGTCGGGCTCTACTGGGCTCTACTGGGCTCTGTCGGGCTCTGTCGGGCTCTACTGGGCCCTGTCGGGCCCTGTCGGGCTCTGTCGGGCTCTGTCGGGCTCTACTGGGCTCTGTCGGGCTCTGTCGGGCTCTGTCGGGCTCTGTCGGTCTCTACTGGGCTCTGTCGGGCTCTGTCGGGCTCTGTCGGGCTCTACTGGGCTCTGTCGGGCCCTGTCGGGCTCTGTCGGGCCCTGTCGGGCTCTGTCGGGCTCTGTCGGGCCCTGTCGGGCCCTGTCGGGCTCTGTCAGGCACTGTCGGGCTCTGTCGGGCTCTACTGGGCCCTGTCGGGCCCTGTCGGGCCCTGTCGGGCTCTACTGGGCTCTACTGGGCTCTGTCGGGCTCTTTCGGGCTCTACTGGGCCCTGTCGGGCCCTGTCGGGCCCTGTCGGGCTCTGTCGGGCTCTGTCGGGCTCTGTCGGGCTCTGTCGGGCTCTTCTGGGCTCTACTGGGCTCTGTCGGGCTCTGTCGGGCTCTACTGGGCCCTGTCGGGCTCTGTCGGGCTCTGTCGGGCCCTGTCGGGCTCTGTCGGGCTCTGTCGGGCTCTGTCGGGCTCTGTCGGGCTCTACTGGGCTCTACTGGGCTCTGTCGGGCTCTGTGGGGCCCTGTCGGGCCCTGTCGGGCCCTGTCGGGCCCTGTCGGGCTCTGTCGGGCTCTGTCGGGCTCTGTCGGGCTCTACTGGGCCCTGTCGGGCTCTGTCGGGCTCTGTCGGGCCCTGTCGGGCTCTGTCGGTCCCTGTCGGGCTCTGTCGGGCTCTGTCGGGCTCTGTCGGGCTCTACTGGGCCCTGTCGGGCCCTGTCGGGCCCTGTCGGGCTCTGTCGGGCTCTGTCGGGCTCTACTGGGCGATACTGGGCTCTGTCGGGCCCTGTCGGGCGCTGTCGGGCTCTGTCGGGCCCTGTCGGGCGCTGTCGGGCTCTGTCGGTCCCTGTCGGGCTCTGTCGGGCTCTGTCGGGCTCTGTCGGGCTCTGTCGGGCCCTGTCGGGCTCTGTCGGGCTCTGTCGGGCCCTGTCGGGCTCTGTCGGGCTCTACTGGGCCCTGTCGGGCGCTGTCGGGCTCTGTCGGGCTCTGTCGGGCCCTGTCGGGCTCTGTCGGGCTATGTCGGGCTCTGTCGGGCTCTACTGGGCTCTACTGGGCTCTGTCGGGCTCTGTCGGGTTCTGTCGGGCTCTGTCGGGCTCTACTGGGCTCTACTGGGCTCTGTCGGGCTCTGTCGGGTTCTGTCGGGCTCTGTCGGGCTCTGTCGGGCTCTGTCGGGCCCTGTCGGGCCCTGTCGGGCCCTGTCGGGCTCTGTCGGGCTCTGTCGTTCCCTGTCGGGCCCTGTCGGGCTCTGTCGGGCTCTGTCGGGCCCTGTCGGGCCCTGTCGGGCCCTGTCGGGCTCTGTCGGGCTCTGTCGGGCTCTACTGGGCCCTGTCGGGCCCTGTCGGGCCCTGTTGGGCTCTGTCGGGCTCTGTCGGGCTCTGTCGGGCTCTACTGGGCTCTGTCGGGCCCTGTCGGGCCCTGTCGGGCTCTGTCGGGCCCTGTCGGGCCCTGTCGGGCTCTGTCGGGCTCTGTCGGGCTCTACTGGGCTCTGTCGGGCTCTGTCGGGCTCTGTCGGGCTCTACTGGGCCCTGTCGGGCTCTGTCGGGCCCTGTCGGGCCCTGTCGGGCCCTGTCGGGCTCTGTCGGGCTCTGTCGGGCTCTGTCGGGCTCTACTGGGCTCTGTCGGGCTCTGTCGGGCTCTGTCGGGCTCTACTGGGCCCTGTCGGGCTCTGTCGGGCTCTGTGGGGCCCTGTCGGGCTCTGTCGGGCTCTGTCGGGCCCTGTCGGGCTCTGTCGGGCCCTGTCGGGCCCTGTCGGGCTCTGTCGGGCTCTGTCAGGCCCTGTCGGGCTCTGTCGGGCTCTGTCGGGCTCTGTCGGGCTCTACTGGGCCCTGTCGGGCTCTGTCAAGCTCTGTCGGGCCCTGTCGGCTCTATCGGGCCCTGTCGGGCTCTGTCGGGCTCTGTCGGGCTCTGTCGGGCTCTACTGGGCCCTGTCGGGCTCTGTCGGGCTCTGTCGGGCCCTGTCGGGCTCTGTCGGGCTCTGTCGGCCCTGTCGGGCTCTGTCGGGCTCTACTGGGCCCTGTCGGGCCCTGTCGGGCTCTGTCGGGCTCTGTCGGGCTTTGTCGGGCTCTACGGGGCTCTACCTAGCTCTGTCGGGCTCTGTCGTGCTCTGTCGGGCTCTGTCGGGCTCTGCTGGGCCCTGTCGGGCTCTGCTGGGCCCTGTCGGGCTCTGTCGGGCCCTCTCGGGCTCTGTCGGGCCCTGTCGGGCCCTGTCGGGCTCTGTCGGGCTCTGTCGGGCCCTGTCGGGCTCTGTCGGGCTCTGTCGGGCTCTACTGGGCTCTACTGGGCTCTGTCGGGCTCTGTCGGGCTCTACTGGGCCCTGTCGGGCCCTGTCGGGCTCTGTCGGGCTCTGTCGGGCTCTACTGGGCTCTGTCGGGCTCTGTCGGGCTCTGTCGGGCTCTGTCGGTCTCTACTGGGCTCTGTCGGGCTCTGTCGGGCTCTGTCGGGCTCTACTGGGCTCTGTCGGGCCCTGTCGGGCTCTGTCGGGCCCTGTCGGGCTCTGTCGGGCTCTGTCGGGCCCTGTCGGGCCCTGTCGGGCTCTGTCAGGCACTGTCGGGCTCTGTCGGGCTCTACTGGGCCCTGTCGGGCCCTGTCGGGCCCTGTCGGGCTCTACTGGGCTCTACTGGGCTCTGTCGGGCTCTTTCGGGCTCTACTGGGCCCTGTCGGGCCCTGTCGGGCCCTGTCGGGCTCTGTCGGGCTCTGTCGGGCTCTGTCGGGCTCTGTCGGGCTCTACTGGGCTCTACTGGGCTCTGTCGGGCTCTGTCGGGCTCTACTGGGCCCTGTCGGGCTCTGTCGGGCTCTGTCGGGCCCTGTCGGGCTCTGTCGGGCTCTGTCGGGCTCTGTCGGGCTCTGTCGGGCTCTACTGGGCTCTACTGGGCTCTGTCGGGCTCTGTGGGGCCCTGTCGGGCCCTGTCGGGCCCTGTCGGGCCCTGTCGGTCCCTGTCGGTCCCTGTCGGGCTCTGTCGGGCTCTGTCGGGCTCTGTCGGGCTCTACTGGGCCCTGTCGGGCTCTGTCGGGCTCTGTCGGGCCCTGTCGGGCTCTACTGGGCTCTGTCGGGCCCTTTCGGGCCCTGTCGGGCTCTGTCGGGCTCTGTCGGGCCCTGTCGGGCCCTGTCGGGCTCTGTCGGGCTCTGTCGGGCTCTACTGGGCTCTGTCGGGCTCTGTCGGGCTCTGTCGGGCTCTACTGGGCCCTGTCGGGCTCTGTCGGGCTCTGTTGGGCCCTGTTGGGCCCTGTCGGGCTCTGTCGGGCTCTGTCGGGCTCTACTGGGCTCTGTCGGGCTCTGTCGGGCTCTGTCGGGCTCTGTCGGGCTCTACTGGGCCCTGTCGGGCTCTGTCGGGCTCTGTGGGGCCATGTGGGGCTCTGTCGGGCTCTGTCGGGCCCTGTCGGGCCCTGTCGGGCCCTGTCGGGCTCTGTCGGGCTCTGTCGGGCCCTGTCGGGCTCTGTCGGGCTCTGTCGGGCTCTGTCGGGCTCTACTGGGCCCTGTCGGGCTCTGTCGGGCTCTGTGGGGCCCTGTCGGGCTCTGTCGGGCTCTGTCGGGCTCTGTCGGGCCCTGTCGGGCTCTGTCGGGCCCTGTCGGGCCCTGTCGGGCTCTGTCGGGCTCTGTCGGGCTCTGTCGGGCTCTACTGGGCCCTGTCGGGCTCTGTCGGGCTCTGTCGGGCTCTGTCGGGCCCTGTCGGGCTCTGTCGGACTCTGTCGTGCCCTGTCGGGCTCTGTCGGGCTCTGTCGGGCCCTGTCGGGCTCTATCGGGCCCTGTCGGGCTCTGTCGGGCTCTGTCGGGCTCTGTCGGGCTCTACTGGGCCCTGTCGGGCTCTGTCGGGCTCTGTCGGGCCCTGTCGGGCTCTGTCGGGCTCTGTCGGGCCCTGTCGGGCTCTGTCGGGCTCTACTGGGCCCTGTCGGGCCCTGTCGGGCCCTGTCGGGCTCTGTCGGGCTCTGTCGGGCTCTACTGGGCTCTACTGGGCTCTGTCGGGCTCTACTGGGCCCTGTCGGGCCCTGTCGGGCTCTGTCGGGCTCTGTCGGGCCCTGTCGGGCCCTGTCGGGCTCTGTCGGGCTCTGTCGTGCCCTGTCGGGCTCTGTCGGGCTCTGTCGGGCCCTGTCGGGCTCTGTCGGGCTCTGTCGGGCTCTGTCGGGCTCTACTGGGCTCTACTGGGCTCTGTCGGGCTCTGTCGGGCTCTACTGGGCCCTGTCGGGCCCTGTCGGGCTCTGTCGGGCTCTACTGGGCTCTGTCGGGCTCTGTCGGGCTCTGTCGGGCTCTACTGGGCTCTGTCGGGCTCTGTCGGGCTCTGTCGGGCTCTGTCGGGCTCTACTGGGCTCTGTCGGGCTCTATCGGGCCCTGTCGGGCTCTGTCGGGCTCTGTCGGGCTCTGTCGGGCTCTACTGGGCCCTGTCGGGCTCTGTCGGGCTCTGTCGGGCCCTGTCGGGCTCTGTCGGGCTCTGTCGGGCCCTGTCGGGCTCTGTCGGGCTCTACTGGGCCCTGTCGGGCCCTGTCGGGCCCTGTCGGGCTCTGTCGGGCTCTGTCGGGCTCTACTGGGCTCTACTGGGCTCTGTCGGGCTCTACTGGGCCCTGTCGGGCCCTGTCGGGCTCTGTCGGGCTCTGTCGGGCCCTGTCGGGCCCTGTCGGGCTCTGTCGGGCTCTGTCGTGCCCTGTCGGGCTCTGTCGGGCTCTGTCGGGCCCTGTCGGGCTCTGTCGGGCTCTGTCGGGCTCTGTCGGGCTCTACTGGGCTCTACTGGGCTCTGTCGGGCTCTGTCGGGCTCTACTGGGCCCTGTCGGGCCCTGTCGGGCTCTGTCGGGCTCTACTGGGCTCTGTCGGGCTCTGTCGGGCTCTGTCGGGCTCTACTGGGCTCTGTCGGGCTCTGTCGGGCTCTGTCGGGCTCTGTCGGGCTCTACTGGGCTCTGTCGGGCCCTGTCGGGCTCTGTCGGGCCCTGTCGGGCTCTGTCGGGCTCTGTCGGGCCCTGTCGGGCCCTGTCGGGCTCTGTCAGGCTCTGTCGGGCTCTGTCGGGCTCTACTGGGCCCTGTCGGGCCCTGTCGGGCCCTGTCGGGCTCTACTGGGCTCTACTGGGCTCTGTCGGGCTCTTTCGGGCTCTACTGGGCCCTGTCGGGCCCTGTCGGGCCCTGTCGGGCTCTGTCGGGCTCTGTCGGGCCCTGTCGGGCTCTGTCGGGCTCTGTTGGGCCCTGTTGGGCCCTGTCGGGCTCTGTCGGGCTCTGTCGGGCTCTACTGGGCTCTGTCGGGCTCTGTCGGGCTCTGTCGGGCTCTGTCGGGCTCTACTGGGCCCTGTCGGGCTCTGTCGGGCTCTGTGGGGCCATGTGGGGCTCTGTCGGGCTCTGTCGGGCCCTGTCGGGCCCTGTCGGGCCCTGTCGGGCTCTGTCGGGCTCTGTCGGGCCCTGTCGGGCTCTGTCGGGCTCTGTCGGGCTCTGTCGGGCTCTACTGGGCCCTGTCGGGCTCTGTCGGGCTCTGTGGGGCCCTGTCGGGCTCTGTCGGGCTCTGTCGGGCTCTGTCGGGCCCTGTCGGGCTCTGTCGGGCCCTGTCGGGCCCTGTCGGGCTCTGTCGGGCTCTGTCGGGCTCTGTCGGGCTCTGTCGGGCTCTACTGGGCCCTGTCGGGCTCTGTCGGGCTCTGTCGGGCTCTGTCGGGCCCTGTCGGGCTCTGTCGGACTCTGTCGTGCCCTGTCGGGCTCTGTCGGGCTCTGTCGGGCCCTGTCGGGCTCTATCGGGCCCTGTCGGGCTCTGTCGGGCTCTGTCGGGCTCTGTCGGGCTCTACTGGGCCCTGTCGGGCTCTGTCGGGCTCTGTCGGGCCCTGTCGGGCTCTGTCGGGCTCTGTCGGGCCCTGTCGGGCTCTGTCGGGCTCTACTGGGCCCTGTCGGGCCCTGTCGGGCCCTGTCGGGCTCTGTCGGGCTCTGTCGGGCTCTACTGGGCTCTACTGGGCTCTGTCGGGCTCTACTGGGCCCTGTCGGGCCCTGTCGGGCTCTGTCGGGCTCTGTCGGGCCCTGTCGGGCCCTGTCGGGCTCTGTCGGGCTCTGTCGTGCCCTGTCGGGCTCTGTCGGGCTCTGTCGGGCCCTGTCGGGCTCTGTCGGGCTCTGTCGGGCTCTGTCGGGCTCTACTGGGCTCTACTGGGCTCTGTCGGGCTCTGTCGGGCTCTACTGGGCCCTGTCGGGCCCTGTCGGGCTCTGTCGGGCTCTACTGGGCTCTGTCGGGCTCTGTCGGGCTCTGTCGGGCTCTACTGGGCTCTGTCGGGCTCTGTCGGGCTCTGTCGGGCTCTGTCGGGCTCTACTGGGCTCTGTCGGGCCCTGTCGGGCTCTGTCGGGCCCTGTCGGGCTCTGTCGGGCTCTGTCGGGCCCTGTCGGGCCCTGTCGGGCTCTGTCAGGCTCTGTCGGGCTCTGTCGGGCTCTACTGGGCCCTGTCGGGCCCTGTCGGGCCCTGTCGGGCTCTACTGGGCTCTACTGGGCTCTGTCGGGCTCTTTCGGGCTCTACTGGGCCCTGTCGGGCCCTGTCGGGCCCTGTCGGGCTCTGTCGGGCCCTGTCGGGCCCTGTCGGGCTCTGTCGGGCTCTGTCGGGCCCTGTCGGGCTCTGTCGGGCTCTGTCGGGCTCTGTCGGGCTCTACTGGGCTCTACTGGGCTCTGTCGGGCTCTGTCGGGCTCTACTGGGCCCTGTCGGGCTCTGTCGAGCCCTGTCGGGCTCTGTCGGGCTCTGTCGGTCCCTGTCGGGCTCTGTCGGGCTCTGTCGGGCTCTGTCGGGCTCTACTGGGCCCTGTCGGGCTCTGTCGGGCTCTGTCGGGCCCTGTCGCGCTCTGTCGGGCTCTGTCGGGCCCTGTCGGGCTCTGTGGGGCTCTACTGGGCCCTGTCGGGCCCTGTCGGGCTCTGTCGGGCTCTGTCGGGCTGTGTCGGGCTCTGTCGGGCTCTACTGGGCTCTGTCGGGCTCTGTCGGGTTCTGTCGGGCTCTGTCGGGCTCTGTCGGTCCCTGTCGGGCTCTGTCGGGCTCTGTCGGGCTCTGTCGGGCTCTACTGGGCCCTGTCGGGCTCTGTCGGGCTCTGTCAGGCCCTGTCGCGCTCTGTCGGGCTCTGTCGGGCCCTGTCGGGCTCTGTGGGGCTCTACTGGGCCCTGTCGGGCTCTGCTGGGCCCTGTCGGGCTCTGTCGGGCCCTCTCGGGCTCTGTCGGGCCCTGTCGGGCCCTGTCGGGCTCTGTCGGGCTCTGTCGGGCCCTGTCGGGCTCTGTCGGGCTCTGTCGGGCTCTACTGGGCTCTACTGGGCTCTGTCGGGCTCTGTCGGGCTCTACTGGGCCCTGTCGGGCCCTGTCGGGCTCTGTCGGGCTCTGTCGGGCTCTACTGGGCTCTGTCGGGCTCTGTCGGGCTCTGTCGGGCTCTGTCGGTCTCTACTGGGCTCTGTCGGGCTCTGTCGGGCTCTGTCGGGCTCTACTGGGCTCTGTCGGGCCCTGTCGGGCTCTGTCGGGCCCTGTCGGGCTCTGTCGGGCTCTGTCGGGCCCTGTCGGGCCCTGTCGGGCTCTGTCAGGCACTGTCGGGCTCTGTCGGGCTCTACTGGGCCCTGTCGGGCCCTGTCGGGCCCTGTCGGGCTCTACTGGGCTCTACTGGGCTCTGTCGGGCTCTTTCGGGCTCTACTGGGCCCTGTCGGGCCCTGTCGGGCTCTGTCGGGCTCTGTCGGGCTCTGTCGGGCTCTGTCGGGCTCTGTCGGGCTCTACTGGGCTCTACTGGGCTCTGTCGGGCTCTGTCGGGCTCTACTGGGCCCTGTCGGGCTCTGTCGGGCTCTGTCGGGCCCTGTCGGGCTCTGTCGGGCTCTGTCGGGCTCTGTCGGGCTCTGTCGGGCTCTACTGGGCTCTACTGGGCTCTGTCGGGCTCTGTGGGGCCCTGTCGGGCCCTGTCGGGCCCTGTCGGGCCCTGTCGGTCCCTGTCGGTCCCTGTCGGGCTCTGTCGGGCTCTGTCGGGCTCTGTCGGGCTCTACTGGGCCCTGTCGGGCTCTGTCGGGCTCTGTCGGGCCCTGTCGGGCTCTACTGGGCTCTGTCGGGCCCTTTCGGGCCCTGTCGGGCTCTGTCGGGCTCTGTCGGGCCCTGTCGGGCCCTGTCGGGCTCTGTCGGGCTCTGTCGGGCTCTACTGGGCTCTGTCGGGCTCTGTCGGGCTCTGTCGGGCTCTACTGGGCCCTGTCGGGCTCTGTCGGGCTCTGTTGGGCCCTGTTGGGCCCTGTCGGGCTCTGTCGGGCTCTGTCGGGCTCTACTGGGCTCTGTCGGGCTCTGTCGGGCTCTGTCGGGCTCTGTCGGGCTCTACTGGGCCCTGTCGGGCTCTGTCGGGCTCTGTGGGGCCATGTGGGGCTCTGTCGGGCTCTGTCGGGCCCTGTCGGGCCCTGTCGGGCCCTGTCGGGCTCTGTCGGGCTCTGTCGGGCCCTGTCGGGCTCTGTCGGGCTCTGTCGGGCTCTGTCGGGCTCTACTGGGCCCTGTCGGGCTCTGTCGGGCTCTGTGGGGCCCTGTCGGGCTCTGTCGGGCTCTGTCGGGCTCTGTCGGGCCCTGTCGGGCTCTGTCGGGCCCTGTCGGGCCCTGTCGGGCTCTGTCGGGCTCTGTCGGGCTCTGTCGGGCTCTGTCGGGCTCTACTGGGCCCTGTCGGGCTCTGTCGGGCTCTGTCGGGCTCTGTCGGGCCCTGTCGGGCTCTGTCGGACTCTGTCGTGCCCTGTCGGGCTCTGTCGGGCTCTGTCGGGCCCTGTCGGGCTCTATCGGGCCCTGTCGGGCTCTGTCGGGCTCTGTCGGGCTCTGTCGGGCTCTACTGGGCCCTGTCGGGCTCTGTCGGGCTCTGTCGGGCCCTGTCGGGCTCTGTCGGGCTCTGTCGGGCCCTGTCGGGCTCTGTCGGGCTCTACTGGGCCCTGTCGGGCCCTGTCGGGCCCTGTCGGGCTCTGTCGGGCTCTGTCGGGCTCTACTGGGCTCTACTGGGCTCTGTCGGGCTCTACTGGGCCCTGTCGGGCCCTGTCGGGCTCTGTCGGGCTCTGTCGGGCCCTGTCGGGCCCTGTCGGGCTCTGTCGGGCTCTGTCGTGCCCTGTCGGGCTCTGTCGGGCTCTGTCGGGCCCTGTCGGGCTCTGTCGGGCTCTGTCGGGCTCTGTCGGGCTCTACTGGGCTCTACTGGGCTCTGTCGGGCTCTGTCGGGCTCTACTGGGCCCTGTCGGGCCCTGTCGGGCTCTGTCGGGCTCTACTGGGCTCTGTCGGGCTCTGTCGGGCTCTGTCGGGCTCTACTGGGCTCTGTCGGGCTCTGTCGGGCTCTGTCGGGCTCTGTCGGGCTCTACTGGGCTCTGTCGGGCCCTGTCGGGCTCTGTCGGGCCCTGTCGGGCTCTGTCGGGCTCTGTCGGGCCCTGTCGGGCCCTGTCGGGCTCTGTCAGGCTCTGTCGGGCTCTGTCGGGCTCTACTGGGCCCTGTCGGGCCCTGTCGGGCCCTGTCGGGCTCTACTGGGCTCTACTGGGCTCTGTCGGGCTCTTTCGGGCTCTACTGGGCCCTGTCGGGCCCTGTCGGGCCCTGTCGGGCTCTGTCGGGCCCTGTCGGGCCCTGTCGGGCTCTGTCGGGCTCTGTCGGGCCCTGTCGGGCTCTGTCGGGCTCTGTCGGGCTCTGTCGGGCTCTACTGGGCTCTACTGGGCTCTGTCGGGCTCTGTCGGGCTCTACTGGGCCCTGTCGGGCTCTGTCGAGCCCTGTCGGGCTCTGTCGGGCTCTGTCGGTCCCTGTCGGGCTCTGTCGGGCTCTGTCGGGCTCTGTCGGGCTCTACTGGGCCCTGTCGGGCTCTGTCGGGCTCTGTCGGGCCCTGTCGCGCTCTGTCGGGCTCTGTCGGGCCCTGTCGGGCTCTGTGGGGCTCTACTGGGCCCTGTCGGGCCCTGTCGGGCTCTGTCGGGCTCTGTCGGGCTGTGTCGGGCTCTGTCGGGCTCTACTGGGCTCTGTCGGGCTCTGTCGGGTTCTGTCGGGCTCTGTCGGGCTCTGTCGGTCCCTGTCGGGCTCTGTCGGGCTCTGTCGGGCTCTGTCGGGCTCTACTGGGCCCTGTCGGGCTCTGTCGGGCTCTGTCAGGCCCTGTCGCGCTCTGTCGGGCTCTGTCGGGCCCTGTCGGGCTCTGTGGGGCTCTACTGGGCCCTGTCGGGCCCTGTCGGGCTCTGTCGGGCTCTGTCGGGCTGTGTCGGGCTCTGTCGGGCTCTACTGGGCTCTGTCGGGCTCTGTCGGGTTCTGTCGGGCTCTGTCGGGCTCTGTCGGGCTCTGTCGGGCCCTGTCGGGCTCTGTCGGGCTCTGTCGTGCCCTGTCGGGCCCTGTCGGGCTCTGTCGGGCCCTGTCGGGCTCTGTCGGGCCCTGTCGGGCCCTCTCGGGCTCTGTCGGGCTCTGTCGGGCTCTGTCGGGCTCTACTGGGCTCTTGTGGGCCCTGTCGGGCCCTGTCGGGCCCTGTCGGGCCCTGTCGGGCTCTGTCGGGCTCTGTCGGGCTCTACTGGGCTCTGTCGGCCTCTGTCGGGCTCTGTCGGGCTCTACTGGGCCCTGTCGGGCTCTGTCGGGCTCTGTCGGGCCCTGTTGGGCCCTGTCGGGCTCTGTCGGGCTCTGTCGGGCTCTGTCGGGCTCTACTGGGCTCTGTCGGGCTCTGTCGGGCTCTGTCGGGCTCTGTCGGGCTCTACTGGGCCCTGTCGGGCTCTGTCGGGCTCTGTGGGGCCATGTGGGGCTCTGTCGGGCTCTGTCGGGCCCTGTCGGGCCCTGTCGGGCCCTGTCGGGCCCTGTCGGGCTCTGTCGGGCCCTGTCGGGCTCTGTCGGGCTCTGTCAGGCTCTGTCGGGCTCTACTGGGCCCTGTCGGGCTCTGTCGGGCTCTGTGGGGCCCTGTCGGGCTCTGTCGGGCTCTGTCGGGCTCTGTCGGGCTCTACTGGGCCCTGTTGGGCTCTGTCGGGCTCTGTCGGGCTCTGTCGGGCTCTACTGGGCCCTGTCGGGCTCTGTCGGGCTCTGTCGGGCTCTGTCGGGCCCTGTCGGGCTCTGTCGGACTCTGTCCTGCCCTGTCGGGCTCTGTCGGGCTCTGTCGGGCCCTGTCGGGCTCTATCGGGCCCTGTCGGGCTCTGTCGGGCTCTGTCGGGCTCTGTCGGGCTCTACTGGGCCCTGTCGGGCTCTGTCGGGCTCTGTCGGGCCCTGTCGGGCTCTGTCGGGCTCTGTCGGGCCCTGTCGGGCTCTGTCGGGCTCTACTGGGCCCTGTCGGGCCCTGTCGGGCCCTGTCGGGCTCTGTCGGGCTCTGTCGGGCTCTACTGGGCTCTACTGGGCTCTGTCGGGCTCTACTGGGCCCTGTCGGGCCCTGTCGGGCTCTGTCGGGCTCTGTCGGGCTCTGTCGTGCCCTGTCGGGCCCTGTCGGGCTCTGTCGGGCCCTGTCGGGCTCTATCGGGCCCTGTCGGGCTCTGTCGGGCCCTGTCGGGCTCTATCGGGCCCTGTCGGGCTCTGTCGGGCCCTGTCGGGCTCTGTCGGGCTCTGTCGGGCCCTGTCGGGCCCTGTCGGGCTCTGTCAGGCTCTGTCGGGCTCTGTCGGGCTCTACTGGGCCCTGTCGGGCCCTGTCGGGCCCTGTCCGGCTCTACTGGGCTCTACTGGGCCCTGTCGGGCTCTGTAGGGCTCTGTCGGGCTCCACTGGGCTCTACTGGGCTCTGTCGGGCTCTGTGGGGCCCTGTCGGGCTCTGTCGGGCCCTGTCGGGCTCTGTCGGTCCCTGTCGGGCTCTGTCGGGCTCTGTCGGGCTCTGTCGGGCTCTACTGGGCCCTGTCGGGCCCTGTCGGGCCCTGTCAGGCTCTGTCGGGCTCTGTCGGGCTCTACTGGGCGATACTGGGCTCTGTCGGGCTCTGTGGGGCCCTGTCGGGCTCTGTCGGGCCCTGTCGGGCGCTGTCGGGCTCTGTCGGTCCCTGTCGGGCTCTGTCGGGCTCTGTCGGGCCCTGTCGGGCCCTGTCGGGCCCTGTCGGGCTCTGTCGGGCTCTGTCGGGCCCTGTCGGGCTCTGTCGGGCTCTACTGGGCCCTGTCGGGCCCTGTCGGGCTCTGTCGGGCTCTGTCGGGCCCTGTCGGGCTCTGTCGGGCTATGTCGGGCTCTGTCGGGCTCTACTGGGCTCTACTGGGCTCTGTCGGGCTCTGTCGGGCTCTGTCGGGCTCTACTGGGCCCTGTTTGGCCCTGTCGGGCTCTGTCGGGCTCTGTCGGGCTCTGTCGGGCTCTACTGGGCTCTACTGGGCTCTGTCGGGCTCTGTCGGGTTCTGTCGGGCTCTGTCGGGCTCTGTCGGGCTCTGTCGGGCCCTGTCGGGCTCTGTCGGGCTCTGTCGTTCCCTGTCGGGCCCTGTCGGGCTCTGTCGGGCCCTGTCGGGCCCTGTCGGGCCCTGTCGGGCTCTGTCGGGCTCTGTCGGGCTCTACTGGGCCCTGTCGGGCCCTGTCGGGCCCTGTCGGGCTCTGTCGGGCTCTGTCGGGCTCTGTCGGGCTCTACTGGTCTCTGTCGGGCCCTGTCGGGCCCTGTCGGGCTCTGTCGGGCTCTGCCGGGCTCTACTGGGCTCTGTCGGGCTCTGTCGGGCTCTGTCGGGCTCTACTGGGCCCTGTCGGGCTCTGTCGGGCCCTGTCGGGCTCTGTCGGGCTCTGTCGGGCTCTGTCGGGCTCTACTGGGCTCTGTCGGGCTCTGTCGGGCTCTGTCGGGCTCTACTGGGCCCTGTCGGGCTCTGTCGGGCTCTGTGGGGCCCTGTCGGGCTCTGTCGGGCTCTGTCGGGCCCTGTCGGGCCCTGTCGGGCTCTGTCGGGCTCTGTCGGGCTCTGTCGGGCTCTACTGGGCCCTGTCGGGCTCTGTCAAGCTCTGTCGGGCCCTGTCGGGCTCTGTCGGGCTCTGTCGTGCCCTGTCGGGCTCTGTCGGGCTCTGTCGGGCCCTGTCGGGCTCTATCGGGCCCTGTCGGGCTCTGTCGGGCTCTGTCGGGCTCTGTCGGGCTCTACTGGGCCCTGTCGGGCTCTGTCGGGCTCTGTCGGGCCCTGTCGGGCTCTGTCGGGCTCTGTCGGGCCCTGTCGGGCTCTGTCGGGCTCTACTGGGCCCTGTCGGGCCCTGTCGGGCTCTGTCGGGCTCTGTCGGGCTTTGTCGGGCTCTGTCGGGCCCTGTCGGGCCCTGTCGGGCTCTGTCGGGCTCTGTCGGGCCCTGTCGGGCTCTGTCGGGCTCTACTGGGCCCTGTCGGGCCCTGTCGGGCTCTGTCGGGCTCTGTCGGGCCCTGTCGGGCTCTGTCAGGCTCTGTCGGGCTCTGTCGGGCTCTACTGGGCCCTGTCGGGCCCTGTCGGGCCCTGTCGGGCTCTACTGGGCTCTACTGGGCTCTGTCGGGCTCTTTCGGGCTCTACTGGGCCCTGTCGGGCCCTGTCGGGCCCTGTCGGGCTCTGTCGGGCCCTGTCGGGCCCTGTCGGGCTCTGTCGGGCTCTGTCGGGCCCTGTCGGGCTCTGTCGGGCTCTGTCGGGCTCTGTCGGGCTCTACTGGGCTCTACTGGGCTCTGTCGGGCTCTGTCGGGCTCTACTGGGCCCTGTCGGGCTCTGTCGAGCCCTGTCGGGCTCTGTCGGGCTCTGTCGGTCCCTGTCGGGCTCTGTCGGGCTCTGTCGGGCTCTGTCGGGCTCTACTGGGCCCTGTCGGGCTCTGTCGGGCTCTGTCGGGCCCTGTCGCGCTCTGTCGGGCTCTGTCGGGCCCTGTCGGGCTCTGTGGGGCTCTACTGGGCCCTGTCGGGCCCTGTCGGGCTCTGTCGGGCTCTGTCGGGCTGTGTCGGGCTCTGTCGGGCTCTACTGGGCTCTGTCGGGCTCTGTCGGGTTCTGTCGGGCTCTGTCGGGCTCTGTCGGTCCCTGTCGGGCTCTGTCGGGCTCTGTCGGGCTCTGTCGGGCTCTACTGGGCCCTGTCGGGCTCTGTCGGGCTCTGTCAGGCCCTGTCGCGCTCTGTCGGGCTCTGTCGGGCCCTGTCGGGCTCTGTGGGGCTCTACTGGGCCCTGTCGGGCCCTGTCGGGCTCTGTCGGGCTCTGTCGGGCTGTGTCGGGCTCTGTCGGGCTCTACTGGGCTCTGTCGGGCTCTGTCGGGTTCTGTCGGGCTCTGTCGGGCTCTGTCGGGCTCTGTCGGGCCCTGTCGGGCTCTGTCGGGCTCTGTCGTGCCCTGTCGGGCCCTGTCGGGCTCTGTCGGGCCCTGTCGGGCTCTGTCGGGCCCTGTCGGGCCCTCTCGGGCTCTGTCGGGCTCTGTCGGGCTCTGTCGGGCTCTACTGGGCTCTGTCGGGCCCTGTCGGGCCCTGTCGGGCCCTGTCGGGCCCTGTCGGGCTCTGTCGGGCTCTGTCGGGCTCTACTGGGCTCTGTCGGCCTCTGTCGGGCTCTGTCGGGCTCTACTGGGCCCTGTCGGGCTCTGTCGGGCTCTGTCGGGCCCTGTTGGGCCCTGTCGGGCTCTGTCGGGCTCTGTCGGGCTCTGTCGGGCTCTACTGGGCTCTGTCGGGCTCTGTCGGGCTCTGTCGGGCTCTGTCGGGCTCTACTGGGCCCTGTCGGGCTCTGTCGGGCTCTGTGGGGCCATGTGGGGCTCTGTCGGGCTCTGTCGGGCCCTGTCGGGCCCTGTCGGGCCCTGTCGGGCCCTGTCGGGCTCTGTCGGGCCCTGTCGGGCTCTGTCGGGCTCTGTCAGGCTCTGTCGGGCTCTACTGGGCCCTGTCGGGCTCTGTCGGGCTCTGTGGGGCCCTGTCGGGCTCTGTCGGGCTCTGTCGGGCTCTGTCGGGCTCTACTGGGCCCTGTTGGGCTCTGTCGGGCTCTGTCGGGCTCTGTCGGGCTCTACTGGGCCCTGTCGGGCTCTGTCGGGCTCTGTCGGGCTCTGTCGGGCCCTGTCGGGCTCTGTCGGACTCTGTCCTGCCCTGTCGGGCTCTGTCGGGCTCTGTCGGGCCCTGTCGGGCTCTATCGGGCCCTGTCGGGCTCTGTCGGGCTCTGTCGGGCTCTGTCGGGCTCTACTGGGCCCTGTCGGGCTCTGTCGGGCTCTGTCGGGCCCTGTCGGGCTCTGTCGGGCTCTGTCGGGCCCTGTCGGGCTCTGTCGGGCTCTACTGGGCCCTGTCGGGCCCTGTCGGGCCCTGTCGGGCTCTATCGGGCCCTGTCGGGCTCTGTCGGGCCCTGTCGGGCTCTATCGGGCCCTGTCGGGCTCTGTCGGGCCCTGTCGGGCTCTGTCGGGCTCTGTCGGGCCCTGTCGGGCTCTGTCGGGCTCTACTGGGCTCTACTGGGCTCTGTCGGGCTCTACTGGGCCCTGTCGGGCCCTGTCGGGCTCTGTCGGGCTCTGTCGGGCTCTGTCGTGCCCTGTCGGGCCCTGTCGGGCTCTGTCGGGCCCTGTCGGGCTCTATCGGGCCCTGTCGGGCTCTGTCGGGCCCTGTCGGGCTCTATCGGGCCCTGTCGGGCTCTGTCGGGCCCTGTCGGGCTCTGTCGGGCTCTGTCGGGCCCTGTCGGGCCCTGTCGGGCTCTGTCAGGCTCTGTCGGGCTCTGTCGGGCTCTACTGGGCCCTGTCGGGCCCTGTCGGGCCCTGTCCGGCTCTACTGGGCTCTACTGGGCCCTGTCGGGCTCTGTAGGGCTCTGTCGGGCTCCACTGGGCTCTACTGGGCTCTGTCGGGCTCTGTGGGGCCCTGTCGGGCTCTGTCGGGCCCTGTCGGGCTCTGTCGGTCCCTGTCGGGCTCTGTCGGGCTCTGTCGGGCTCTGTCGGGCTCTACTGGGCCCTGTCGGGCCCTGTCGGGCCCTGTCAGGCTCTGTCGGGCTCTGTCGGGCTCTACTGGGCGATACTGGGCTCTGTCGGGCTCTGTGGGGCCCTGTCGGGCTCTGTCGGGCCCTGTCGGGCGCTGTCGGGCTCTGTCGGTCCCTGTCGGGCTCTGTCGGGCTCTGTCGGGCCCTGTCGGGCCCTGTCGGGCCCTGTCGGGCTCTGTCGGGCTCTGTCGGGCCCTGTCGGGCTCTGTCGGGCTCTACTGGGCCCTGTCGGGCCCTGTCGGGCTCTGTCGGGCTCTGTCGGGCCCTGTCGGGCTCTGTCGGGCTATGTCGGGCTCTGTCGGGCTCTACTGGGCTCTACTGGGCTCTGTCGGGCTCTGTCGGGCTCTGTCGGGCTCTACTGGGCCCTGTTTGGCCCTGTCGGGCTCTGTCGGGCTCTGTCGGGCTCTGTCGGGCTCTACTGGGCTCTACTGGGCTCTGTCGGGCTCTGTCGGGTTCTGTCGGGCTCTGTCGGGCTCTGTCGGGCTCTGTCGGGCCCTGTCGGGCTCTGTCGGGCTCTGTCGTTCCCTGTCGGGCCCTGTCGGGCTCTGTCGGGCCCTGTCGGGCCCTGTCGGGCCCTGTCGGGCTCTGTCGGGCTCTGTCGGGCTCTACTGGGCCCTGTCGGGCCCTGTCGGGCCCTGTTGGGCTCTGTCGGGCTCTGTCGGGCTCTGTCGGGCTCTACTGGTCTCTGTCGGGCCCTGTCGGGCCCTGTCGGGCTCTGTCGGGCTCTGCCGGGCTCTACTGGGCTCTGTCGGGCTCTGTCGGGCTCTGTCGGGCTCTACTGGGCCCTGTCGGGCTCTGTCGGGCCCTGTCGGGCTCTGTCGGGCTCTGTCGGGCTCTGTCGGGCTCTACTGGGCTCTGTCGGGCTCTGTCGGGCTCTGTCGGGCTCTACTGGGCCCTGTCGGGCTCTGTCGGGCTCTGTGGGGCCCTGTCGGGCTCTGTCGGGCTCTGTCGGGCCCTGTCGGGCCCTGTCGGGCTCTGTCGGGCTCTGTCGGGCTCTGTCGGGCTCTACTGGGCCCTGTCGGGCTCTGTCAAGCTCTGTCGGGCCCTGTCGGGCTCTGTCGGGCTCTGTCGTGCCCTGTCGGGCTCTGTCGGGCTCTGTCGGGCCCTGTCGGGCTCTATCGGGCCCTGTCGGGCTCTGTCGGGCTCTGTCGGGCTCTGTCGGGCTCTACTGGGCCCTGTCGGGCTCTGTCGGGCTCTGTCGGGCCCTGTCGGGCTCTGTCGGGCTCTGTCGGGCCCTGTCGGGCTCTGTCGGGCTCTACTGGGCCCTGTCGGGCCCTGTCGGGCTCTGTCGGGCTCTGTCGGGCTTTGTCGGGCTCTGTCGGGCCCTGTCGGGCCCTGTCGGGCTCTGTCGGGCTCTGTCGGGCCCTGTCGGGCTCTGTCGGGCTCTACTGGGCCCTGTCGGGCCCTGTCGGGCTCTGTCGGGCTCTGTCGGGCCCTGTCGGGCTCTGTCGGGCTATGTCGGGCTCTGTCGGGCTCTACTGGGCTCTACTGGGCTCTGTCGGGCTCTGTCGGGCTCTGTCGGGCTCTACTGGGCCCTGTTTGGCCCTGTCGGGCTCTGTCGGGCTCTGTCGGGCTCTGTCGGGCTCTACTGGGCTCTACTGGGCTCTGTCGGGCTCTGTCGGGTTCTGTCGGGCTCTGTCGGGCTCTGTCGGTCTCTGTCGGGCCCTGTCGGGCTCTGTCGGGCTCTGTCGTTCCCTGTCGGGCCCTGTCGGGCTCTGTCAGGCCCTGTCGGGCTCTGTCGGGCCCTGTCGGGCTCTGTCGGGCCCTGTCGGGCCCTGTCGGGCCCTGTTGGGCTCTGTCGGGCTCTGTCGGGCTCTACTGGGCCCTTTCGGGCCCTGTCGGGCCCTGTTGGGCTCTGTCGGGCTCTGTCGGGCTCTGTCGGGCTCTACTGGGCTCTGTCGGGCCCTGTCGAGCCCTGTCGGGCTCTGTCGGGCCCTGTCGGGCCCTGTCGGGCTCTGTCGGGCTCTGTCGGGCTCTACTGGGCTCTGTCGGGCTCTGTCGGGCTCTGTCGGGCTCTACTGGGCCCTGTCGGGCTCTGTCGGGCCCTGTCGGGCCCTGTCGGGCCCTGTCGGGCTCTGTCGGGCTCTGTCGGGCTCTACTGGGCTCTGTCGGGCTCTGTCGGGCTCTGTCGGGCTCTACTGGGCCCTGTCGGGCTCTGTCGGGCTCTGTGGGGCCCTGTCGGGCTCTGTCGGGCTCTGTCGGGCTCTGTCGGGCCCTGTCGGGCTCTGTCGGGCTCTGTCGGTCCCTGTCGGGCTCTGTCGGGCTCTGTCGGGCCCTGTCGGGCTCTGTCGGGCTCTGTCGGGCCCTGTCGGGCTCTGTCGGGCTCTACTGGGCCCTGTCGGGCCCTGTCGGGCCCTGTCGGGCTCTACTGGGCCCTGTCGGGCCCTGTCGGGCCCTGTCGGGCTCTGTCGGGCTCTGTCGGGCTCTACTGGGCTCTACTGGGCTCTGTCGGGCTCTACTGGGCCCTGTCGGGCCCTGTCGGGCTCTGTCGGGCTCTGTCGGGCTCTGTCGGGCCCTGTCGGGCTCTGCTGGGCTCTGTCGTGCCCTGTCGGGCCCTGTCGGGCTCTGTCGGGCCCTGTCGGGCTCTATCGGGCCCTGTCGGGCTCTGTCGGGCCCTGTCGGGCTCTGTCGGGCTCTGTCGGGCCCTGTCGGGCCCTGTCGGGCTCTGTCAGGCTCTGTCGGGCTCTGTCGGGCTCTACTGGGCCCTGTCGGGCCCTGTCGGGCCCTGTCGGGCTCTACTGGGCTCTACTGGGCCCTGTCGGGCTCTGTAGGGCTCTGTCGGGCTCCACTGGGCTCTACTGGGCTCTGTCGGGCTCTGTGGGGCCCTGTCGGGCTCTGTCGGGCCCTGTCGGGCTCTGTCGGTCCCTGTCGGGCTCTGTCGGGCTCTGTCGGGCTCTGTCGGGCTCTACTGGGCCCTGTCGGGCCCTGTCGGGCTCTGTCGGGCTCTGTCGGGCTCTACTGGGCGATACTGGGCTCTGTCGGGCTCTGTGGGGCCCTGTCGGGCTCTGTCGGGCTCTACTGGGCTCTACTGGGCTCTGTCGGGCTCTGTCGGGCTCTACTGGGCCCTGTCGGGCCCTGTCGGGCTCTGTCGGGCTCTACTGGGCTCTGTCGGGCTCTGTCGGGCTCTGTCGGGCTCTACTGGGCTCTGTCGGGCTCTGTCGGGCTCTGTCGGGCTCTGTCGGGCTCTACTGGGCTCTGTCGGGCCCTGTCGGGCTCTGTCGGGCTCTACTGGGCTCTGTCGGGCTCTGTCGGGCTCTGTCGGGCTCTACTGGGCTCTGTCGGGCTCTGTCGGGCTCTGTCGGGCTCTGTCGGGCTCTACTGGGCTCTGTCGGGCCCTGTCGGGCTCTGTCGGGCCCTGTCGGGCTCTGTCGGGCTCTGTCGGGCCCTGTCGGGCCCTGTCGGGCTCTGTCAGGCTCTGTCGGGCTCTGTCGGGCTCTACTGGGCCCTGTCGGGCCCTGTCGGGCCCTGTCGGGCTCTACTGGGCTCTACTGGGCTCTGTCGGGCTCTTTCGGGCTCTACTGGGCCCTGTCGGGCCCTGTCGGGCCCTGTCGGGCTCTGTCGGGCCCTGTCGGGCCCTGTCGGGCTCTGTCGGGCTCTGTCGGGCCCTGTCGGGCTCTGTCGGGCTCTGTCGGGCTCTGTCGGGCTCTACTGGGCTCTACTGGGCTCTGTCGGGCTCTGTCGGGCTCTACTGGGCCCTGTCGGGCTCTGTCGAGCCCTGTCGGGCTCTGTCGGGCTCTGTCGGTCCCTGTCGGGCTCTGTCGGGCTCTGTCGGGCTCTGTCGGGCTCTACTGGGCCCTGTCGGGCTCTGTCGGGCTCTGTCGGGCCCTGTCGCGCTCTGTCGGGCTCTGTCGGGCCCTGTCGGGCTCTGTGGGGCTCTACTGGGCCCTGTCGGGCCCTGTCGGGCTCTGTCGGGCTCTGTCGGGCTGTGTCGGGCTCTGTCGGGCTCTACTGGGCTCTGTCGGGCTCTGTCGGGTTCTGTCGGGCTCTGTCGGGCTCTGTCGGTCCCTGTCGGGCTCTGTCGGGCTCTGTCGGGCTCTGTCGGGCTCTACTGGGCCCTGTCGGGCTCTGTCGGGCTCTGTCAGGCCCTGTCGCGCTCTGTCGGGCTCTGTCGGGCCCTGTCGGGCTCTGTGGGGCTCTACTGGGCCCTGTCGGGCCCTGTCGGGCTCTGTCGGGCTCTGTCGGGCTGTGTCGGGCTCTGTCGGGCTCTACTGGGCTCTGTCGGGCTCTGTCGGGTTCTGTCGGGCTCTGTCGGGCTCTGTCGGGCTCTGTCGGGCCCTGTCGGGCTCTGTCGGGCTCTGTCGTGCCCTGTCGGGCCCTGTCGGGCTCTGTCGGGCCCTGTCGGGCTCTGTCGGGCCCTGTCGGGCCCTCTCGGGCTCTGTCGGGCTCTGTCGGGCTCTGTCGGGCTCTACTGGGCTCTGTCGGGCCCTGTCGGGCCCTGTCGGGCCTGTCGGGCTCTGTCGGGCTCTGTCGGGCTCTACTGGGCTCTGTCGGCCTCTGTCGGGCTCTGTCGGGCTCTACTGGGCCCTGTCGGGCTCTGTCGGGCTCTGTCGGGCCCTGTTGGGCCCTGTCGGGCTCTGTCGGGCTCTGTCGGGCTCTGTCGGGCTCTACTGGGCTCTGTCGGGCTCTGTCGGGCTCTGTCGGGCTCTGTCGGGCTCTACTGGGCCCTGTCGGGCTCTGTCGGGCTCTGTGGGGCCATGTGGGGCTCTGTCGGGCTCTGTCGGGCCCTGTCGGGCCCTGTCGGGCCCTGTCGGGCCCTGTCGGGCTCTGTCGGGCCCTGTCGGGCTCTGTCGGGCTCTGTCAGGCTCTGTCGGGCTCTACTGGGCCCTGTCGGGCTCTGTCGGGCTCTGTGGGGCCCTGTCGGGCTCTGTCGGGCTCTGTCGGGCTCTGTCGGGCTCTACTGGGCCCTGTTGGGCTCTGTCGGGCTCTGTCGGGCTCTGTCGGGCTCTACTGGGCCCTGTCGGGCTCTGTCGGGCTCTGTCGGGCTCTGTCGGGCCCTGTCGGGCTCTGTCGGACTCTGTCCTGCCCTGTCGGGCTCTGTCGGGCTCTGTCGGGCCCTGTCGGGCTCTATCGGGCCCTGTCGGGCTCTGTCGGGCTCTGTCGGGCTCTGTCGGGCTCTACTGGGCCCTGTCGGGCTCTGTCGGGCTCTGTCGGGCCCTGTCGGGCTCTGTCGGGCTCTGTCGGGCCTGTCGGGCTCTGTCGGGCTCTACTGGGCCCTGTCGGGCCCTGTCGGGCCCTGTCGGGCTCTGTCGGGCTCTGTCGGGCTCTACTGGGCTCTACTGGGCTCTGTCGGGCTCTACTGGGCCCTGTCGGGCCCTGTCGGGCTCTGTCGGGCTCTGTCGGGCTCTGTCGTGCCCTGTCGGGCCCTGTCGGGCTCTGTCGGGCCCTGTCGGGCTCTATCGGGCCCTGTCGGGCTCTGTCGGGCCCTGTCGGGCTCTATCGGGCCCTGTCGGGCTCTGTCGGGCCCTGTCGGGCTCTGTCGGGCTCTGTCGGGCCCTGTCGGCCCTGTCGGGCTCTGTCAGGCTCTGTCGGGCTCTGTCGGGCTCTACTGGGCCCTGTCGGGCCCTGTCGGGCCCTGTCCGGCTCTACTGGGCTCTACTGGGCCCTGTCGGGCTCTGTAGGGCTCTGTCGGGCTCCACTGGGCTCTACTGGGCTCTGTCGGGCTCTGTGGGGCCCTGTCGGGCTCTGTCGGGCCCTGTCGGGCTCTGTCGGTCCCTGTCGGGCTCTGTCGGGCTCTGTCGGGCTCTGTCGGGCTCTACTGGGCTCTACTGGGCTCTGTCGGGCTCTGTCGGGTTCTGTCGGGCTCTGTCGGCTCTGTCGGGCTCTGTCGGGCCCTGTCGGGCTCTGTCGGGCTCTGTCGTTCCCTGTCGGGCCCTGTCGGGCTCTGTCGGGCCCTGTCGGGCCCTGTCGGGCCCTGTCGGGCTCTGTCGGGCTCTGTCGGGCTCTACTGGGCCCTGTCGGGCCCTGTCGGGCCCTGTTGGGCTCTGTCGGGCTCTGTCGGGCTCTGTCGGGCTCTACTGGTCTCTGTCGGGCCCTGTCGGGCCCTGTCGGGCTCTGTCGGGCTCTGCCGGGCTCTACTGGGCTCTGTCGGGCTCTGTCGGGCTCTGTCGGGCTCTACTGGGCCCTGTCGGGCTCTGTCGGGCCCTGTCGGGCTCTGTCGGGCTCTGTCGGGCTCTGTCGGGCTCTACTGGGCTCTGTCGGGCTCTGTCGGGCTCTGTCGGGCTCTACTGGGCCCTGTCGGGCTCTGTCGGGCTCTGTGGGGCCCTGTCGGGCTCTGTCGGGCTCTGTCGGGCCCTGTCGGGCCCTGTCGGGCTCTGTCGGGCTCTGTCGGGCTCTGTCGGGCTCTACTGGGCCCTGTCGGGCTCTGTCAAGCTCTGTCGGGCCTGTCGGGCTCTGTCGGGCTCTGTCGTGCCCTGTCGGGCTCTGTCGGGCTCTGTCGGGCCCTGTCGGGCTCTATCGGGCCCTGTCGGGCTCTGTCGGGCTCTGTCGGGCTCTGTCGGGCTCTACTGGGCCCTGTCGGGCTCTGTCGGGCTCTGTCGGGCCCTGTCGGGCTCTGTCGGGCTCTGTCGGGCCCTGTCGGGCTCTGTCGGGCTCTACTGGGCCCTGTCGGGCCCTGTCGGGCTCTGTCGGGCTCTGTCGGGCTTTGTCGGGCTCTGTCGGGCCCTGTCGGGCCCTGTCGGGCTCTGTCGGGCTCTGTCGGGCCCTGTCGGGCTCTGTCGGGCTCTACTGGGCCCTGTCGGGCCCTGTCGGGCTCTGTCGGGCTCTGTCGGGCCCTGTCGGGCTCTGTCGGGCTATGTCGGGCTCTGTCGGGCTCTACTGGGCTCTACTGGGCTCTGTCGGGCTCTGTCGGGCTCTGTCGGGCTCTACTGGGCCCTGTTTGGCCCTGTCGGGCTCTGTCGGGCTCTGTCGGGCTCTGTCGGGCTCTACTGGGCTCTACTGGGCTCTGTCGGGCTCTGTCGGGTTCTGTCGGGCTCTGTCGGGCTCTGTCGGTCTCTGTCGGGCCCTGTCGGGCTCTGTCGGGCTCTGTCGTTCCCTGTCGGGCCCTGTCGGGCTCTGTCAGGCCCTGTCGGGCTCTGTCGGGCCCTGTCGGGCTCTGTCGGGCCCTGTCGGGCCCTGTCGGGCCCTGTCGGGCTCTGTCGGGCTCTGTCGGGCTCTACTGGGCCCTTTCGGGCCCTGTCGGGCCCTGTTGGGCTCTGTCGGGCTCTGTCGGGCTCTGTCGGGCTCTACTGGGCTCTGTCGGGCCCTGTCGAGCCCTGTCGGGCTCTGTCGGGCCCTGTCGGGCCCTGTCGGGCTCTGTCGGGCTCTGTCGGGCTCTACTGGGCTCTGTCGGGCTCTGTCGGGCTCTGTCGGGCTCTACTGGGCCCTGTCGGGCTCTGTCGGGCCCTGTCGGGCCCTGTCGGGCCCTGTCGGGCTCTGTCGGGCTCTGTCGGGCTCTACTGGGCTCTGTCGGGCTCTGTCGGGCTCTGTCGGGCTCTACTGGGCCCTGTCGGGCTCTGTCGGGCTCTGTGGGGCCCTGTCGGGCTCTGTCGGGCTCTGTCGGGCTCTGTCGGGCCCTGTCGGGCTCTGTCGGGCTCTGTCGGGCCCTGTCGGGCTCTGTCGGGCTCTGTCGGGCCCTGTCGGGCTCTGTCGGGCTCTGTCGGGCCCTGTCGGGCTCTGTCGGGCTCTACTGGGCCTGTCGGGCCCTGTCGGGCCCTGTCGGGCTCTGTCGGGCTCTGTCGGGCTCTACTGGGCTCTACTGGGCTCTGTCGGGCTCTACTGGCCCTGTCGGGCCCTGTCGGGCTCTGTCGGCTCTGTCGGGCTCTGTCGGGCCTGTCGGGCTCTGCTGGGCTCTGTCGTGCCCTGTCGGGCCCTGTCGGGCTCTGTCGGGCCCTGTCGGGCTCTATCGGGCCCTGTCGGGCTCTGTCGGGCCCTGTCGGGCTCTGTCGGGCTCTGTCGGGCCCTGTCGGGCCCTGTCGGGCTCTGTCAGGCTCTGTCGGGCTCTGTCGGGGCTCTACTGGGCCCTGTCGGGCCCTGTCGGGCCCTGTCGGGCTCTACTGGGCTCTACTGGGCCCTGTCGGGCTCTGTAGGGCTCTGTCGGGCTCCACTGGGCTCTACTGGGCTCTGTCGGGCTCTGTGGGCCCTGTCGGGCTCTGTCGGGCCCTGTCGGGCTCTGTCGGTCCCTGTCGGGCTCTGTCGGGCTCTGTCGGGCTCTGTCGGGCTCTACTGGGCCCTGTCGGGCCCTGTCGGGCTCTGTCGGGCTCTGTCGGGCTCTACTGGGCGATACTGGGCTCTGTCGGGCTCTGTGGGGCCCTGTCGGGCTCTGTCGGGCCCTGTCGGGCGCTGTCGGGCTCTGTCGGTCCCTGTCGGGCTCTGTCGGGCTCTGTCGGGCTCTGTCGGGCCCTGTCGGGCCCTGTCGGGCTCTGTCGGGCTCTGTCGGGCCCTGTCGGGCTCTGTCGGGCTCTACTGGGCCCTGTCGGGCTCTGTCGGGCCCTGTCGGGCCCTGTCGGGCTCTGTCGGGCTATGTCGGGCTCTGTCGGGCTCTACTGGGCTCTACTGGGCTCTGTCGGGCTCTGTCGGGCTCTGTCGGGCTCTACTGGGCCCTGTTTGGCCCTGTCGGGCTCTGTCGGGCTCTGTCGGGCTCTGTCGGGCTCTACTGGGCTCTACTGGGCTCTGTCGGCTCTGTCGGGCTCTGTCGGGCTCTGTCGGGCCCTGTCGGGCTCTGTCGGGCTCTGTCGTTCCCTGTCGGGCCCTGTCGGGCTCTGTCAGGCCCTGTCGGGCT